>NC_134352.1:15084745-15192245 GCF_964195595.1 Calonectris borealis | reverse complement strand
CTTAATTAAGTTGATTAAACTTCCAGAATTCACTGTCTTCCTAATTGGGTTATGTATTACTGATCTGCCTTGTCTTTAAATGTTTAATTGCCTGAGCAATTCCCAAGGGAACATTTCTTCTTTTTTTAATCCAAAATAATTCAGTAATAATAATAACAAACTTTTAACGAGGGAAGAAGACTGATTTTTTACATTCCTACTTGATCTGACATGCCTGACTTATGTGGCTTACTGAATTAATCTACTAAACTAGGTGAGAAAAGTTGGTTTTGAAACGTTGGTTGTGGAGAGTGCAAGCACTTCACAATGTCATTTTTGAATAGGCAGCAGGTCTTACCATTAGAGCATGAAAGGTACAGGCTACTTCTCCAATAGGTGATGCACTCAAGTTAAATTTGAGAGACTGGGGTTCCTATGCTGTGTCTCTCACCTTTTTGTTGATTTTAACCATCATGACTTATTTTTCATTCCTGCAAAACCAAAATGTCAAGAAATATGTTTCAGTTGGTTACTTCAGTTGGTTACTTCAGTTGGTTACTTCTGTAACCCCATTCACAGAACGTGAATTTCTCTGACTAACTGACTGTCCCCACAGCCATCCTCCCTAGTAAATCTGATATCCTTCGCTTTATGAAAAGAACCCAGATTTGCTTTTATTTTGTCTGTCAATGTGCATTGTAACAAGGCTTTGAGGTAAAACGTTCAGTTGACCTTTTTACTGCAGATACTTTTTGGATCATTCCACAGTTGCTTTCCTTGAAGAACTTTCCTTGAAGAACTTTCCAGTTCTTTTTTTCCATTGTCGCGGTTTAACCTGGCAGGCAGCCAAATACCACGCAGCCGCTCACTCACTCCCCCCACCCCCAGCGGGACGGGGAGAGAATCGGAAGGGTAAGAGTGAGAAAAAACTCATGGGTTGAGATAAAGACAGTTTAATAGAACAGGGAAAGAAAAGGAAAATAATAATGATAATGATAAAATATACAAAATTAGTGATGCACAATGCAATTGCTCACCACCCGCGCTGACCGATAACCAAGTAGCGATCGGTACTTCCTGGATCACGCCTACCCTTCATATACTGAGCATGACGTCACATGGTATGGAATACCCCATTAGCCAGCTGGGCTGGCTGTCCTGATTATGTTCCCTCCCATCTTGTGTACCTAGCTCAGTCAGTAGGCACGGGAGCTGTCCTTGGACTAGGAGGGCACTTAGCAACAACTGAAAACATCAGTGTGTTATCAACATTCTCCTCATACTAAATCCAAAACACAGCACTAGGAAGAAATTTAACCCTATCCCAGCCGAAACCAGGACAGTATCCACCCCTTATTCCATACCATTTACGTCGTGCTTAGGTCTCACATCTTTTTTAATACATTTCAATTAACCACCACTATCTTTCTTAATATATACACACATATATATATATGCACGCACAGATATCATTCCCTCGGTCTATGGACTATCCCTCTAAAATGTCCACTGAGTTCATTTAGTCCATGACTTTGGGCTCCATCTGTTATAACAGTCTTTCAGGGCCGAAGAGATGGTGTGTGGTGTTGGGCCGTTGCATCCTGAAGCCAGTTCTCATTTCGGTACTGCTGCGCTCGTCCAGTTCTATCATCGTTGCACTTCGCTCGGTTTCATTGGAGTTAGTTCATTCTTCACTAATCTGGGTGATTTTCACTGCTATACCACTGCTATATCATAGAAATAATGACATACAATATCATGTAACAGTTGACATCAAAATTCAGTTCACTGGCTATTTTCACCCAAAATCAAATCCCCTTGAGGTACACACCGGACCTCCCCATCCTTTCGCATCACCCACCAAGTGTACCCAGGTCCTTGAGCAAAAGCAATCCCACGGATGGGTTTTCCCTTGCCAGAGGCAGGAGTAACCCAGACTGTCTTCCCCAGCATATTTCTCATATGCACGACAGGGACTTTATCTCCATCTACAGTACGTAAGAGTCTTGATTGGGCAGGGCCAGCTTGATTGGCAGATCCCCTGGTATTGACTAACCAGGTGGCCTTTGCTAAATGTGTGTCCCAATGTTTGAATGTCCCACCACCCATTGCTCTCAGCGTAGTTTTTAGCAGTCCATTGTATCGTTCGATTTTCCCGGAGGCTGGTGCATGGTAGGGGATGTGATAGACCCACTCAATGCCATGCTCTTTGGCCCAGGTGTCTATGAGGGTGTTTCGGAAGTGAGTCCCGTTGTCTGACTCAATTCTTTCTGGAGTGCCATGTCGCCACAGGACTTGCTTTTCAAGGCCCAGGATGGTGTTCCGGGCAGTGGCATGGGGCACAGGATATGTTTCCAGCCATCCGGTGGTTGCTTCCACCATGGTGAGCACATAGCGCTTACCGTGTCGGGTTTGTGGGAGCGTGATATAATCAATCTGCCAGGCCTCCCCATATTTATATTTCAACCATCGTCCTCCATACCAAAGAGGCTTTACTCGCTTGGCTTGTTTGATTGCAGCGCACGTTTCACATTCGTGGATAACCTGTGCAATAGCGTCCATGGTCAAGTCCACCCCTCGATCACGAGCCCATCTATATGTTGCATCTCTTCCTTGATGGCCTGACGCGTCATGGGCCCACCGAGCTATAAATAATTCACCCTTATGTTGCCAGTCCAAATCCACCTGAGCCACTTCAATCTTTGCAGCCTGGTCCACCTGCTCGTTATTTTGATGTTCCTCAGTGGCCCGTCTCTTGGGTACGTGAGCATCTACGTGACGTACTTTTACAGTCAGGTTCTCTACCCGGGCAGCAATATCTTGCCACAACGCGGCAGCCCAGATGGGTTTACCTCTGCGCTGCCAGTTGTTCTGCTTCCATTGCTGCCACCACCCCCACAGGGCATTTGCCACCATCCATGAGTCAGTATAGAGATAAAGTACTGGCCATTTTTCTCGTTCAGCAATGTCCAAGACCAGCTGGATGGCTTTCACCTCTGCAAACTGGCTCGATTCACCTTCTCCTTCAGCAGTTTCTGCAACTTGGCGTATAGGACTCCATACAGCAGCTTTCCACCTCCGATGTTTTCCCACAAGGCGACAGGACCCATCAGTGAACAGAGCATATTGCTTCTCGTTTTCTGGTAGTTTATTATACAGTGGGGCTTCTTCAGCACGTATCACCTCCTCCTCTGTGGATATGTCAAAATCTTTGCCTTCTGGCCAGTTCGTGATCACCTCCAAGATTCCTGGGCGACTAGGGTTTCCTATTCGGGCCCGTTGTGTGATCAGTGCGACCCACTTACTCCACGTAGCATCGGTTGCATGATGTGTAGAGGGAACGCTCCCTTTGAACATCCAGCCCAGCACCGGCAGTCGGGGTGCCAGGAGGAGCTGTGCTTCAGTACCAACCACTTCCGAAGCAGCTTGAACCCCTTCATATGCTGCCAATATCTCCTTCTCAGTTGGAGTGTAGCGGGCCTCGGATCCTCTGTATCCCCGACTCCAGAACCCCAGGGGTCGACCTCGAGTCTCCCCTGGTGCTTTCTGCCAGAGGCTCCAGGTAGGACCATTCTCCCCGGCTGCGGTGTAGAGCACATTCTTTACATCTTGTCCTGCCCGGACTGGCCCAAGGGCTACTGCATGAACTATCTCCTGTTTAATTTGTTCAAAGGCTTGTCGTTGCTCAGGGCCCCATTTGAAGTCGTTCTTCTTCCTGGTCACGTGATAGAGAGGGCTTACGATCTGACTGTAATTTGGAATATGCATTCTCCAAAAACCCACAACGCCTAAGAAAGCTTGCGTTTCCTTTTTGTTAGTCGGTGGAGACATGGCTGTTATTTTATTGATCACATCTGTTGGGATCTGACGACGTCCATCTTGCCATTTTATTCCTAAAAACTGGATCTCCTGTGCAGGTCCCTTGACCTTACTTTGTTTTATGGCAAAACCAGATTTCAGAAGGATTTGAATTATTTTCTTCCCTTTCTCAAAAACTTCTTCTGCTGTGTTGCCCCATACGATGATGTCGTCAATGTACTGCAGGTGTTCTGGAGCCTCACCCTGTTCCAGTGCGGTGTGGATCAGTCCATGGCAAATGGTAGGGCTGTGTTTCCACCCCTGGGGCAGTCGGTTCCAGGTGTACTGGACGCCCCTCCAAGTGAAAGCAAACTGTGGCCTGCACTCTGCCGCCAAAGGGATGGAGAAGAAGGCATTAGCGATGTCAATTGTGGCGTACCACTTGGCTGCCTTTGACTCCAGTTCGTATTGAAGTTCTAGCATGTCCGGCACGGCAGCACTCAGTGGCGGCGTGACTTCGTTCGGGCCACGGTAGTCTACTGTTAGTCTCCACTCTCCATTAGACTTTCGCACTGGCCATATGGGACTGTTGAAGGGTGAGCGAGTCTTGCTGATCACTCCTTGGCTCTCCAGTCGACGAATCAGCTCATGGATGGGGATCAGAGAGTCTCGGTTGGTGCGGTATTGCCGCCGGTGCACTGTTGTGGTAGCGATTGGTACCTGTTGTTCTTCAACCCTCAGCAACCCCACAACAGAAGGATCCTGTGAGAGACCGGGCAAGGTGCACAGCTGTTTAATTTCCTCCGTCTCCAGGGCAGCTATACCAAAAGCCCACCGGTACCCTTTTGGGTCCTTAAAATACCCTCTCCTGAGGTAGTCTATGCCAAGGATGCACGGAGCCTCTGGGCCAGTCACAATGGGGTGCTTCTGCCACTCATTCCCGGTCAGGCTCACTTCGGCCTCCAATACAGTTAACTCTTGGGATCCCCCTGTCACTCCAGAAATACAAATGGGTTCTGCCCCTTTATAGCCTGATGGCATCAGGGTGCACTGTGCACCGGTGTCTACGAGAGCCTTATACTCCTGTGGGTCTGATGTGCCAGGCCATCGAATCCACACAGTCCAGTAAACCCGGTTGTCCCTTTCCTCCACCTGGCTGGAGGCAGGGCCCCTCTAGTTCTGGTCATAGTATCCATCTCTCACTTCTTGTAAACGTGAGTCAAGAATTTCTTCATTGCAATTACAATCCAAAGTAAGATCAGCCCTTCTACTCTGTCTGGGGAACTGTTCACTGGAAACTGGACCGTCGTGAGACAGGTTTTTCCTGACAACTGGAGCAGCATTTTTCCTGGGAGAACCCCCTTGTGTGATTGTTTTTCCTTGCAACTCACGTACACGTGCCTCTAGGATGAAGGTGGGTTTTCCATCCCACTGCCTCATGTCCTCTCCGTGGTCACGCAGGTAAAACCACAGGGTGCCCCGTGGTGTGTACTTTCGATGTCCTCTCTCTTGAGGAGAAAAACGCTGACTCCTAATGGCTGAGATACTGGTCCGTACAGGTGGAGAATAAGACATATCCTCTTTGAGTTGCTGGACCTCTCGGGATAGTTTCTCTACAGCCGAGACAAGGGAGGAGGAGATAGTTTCTTCGTATTCCTGGAGTCTGCTAACCACCTCATCCACCGTTGGTGCTTCTTCCTCTTTCCAGCACAGTACTGCCAACGAACTGGCATACGATGCTGGTGCGCTCCGTACCAACTTCCGCCACATGGGTCGCGTGCACTGGACGTCATCTGGATCTTTGGGTGTTAGGGGGTCATCCAGGTCACTATAAACCACCTCCAGCACGCCTAGTTCTCTCAGGTACTGGATACCTCTCTCCATAGTGGTCCATTTGCCTAGGCGATATATAACATCTTCCTTGAAGGGATACCTTTCCTTTACACCTGACAGCAGTCGCCTCCAGAGGCTGAGGACCTGTGTCCCTTTTCCAATTGCTTTGTCAATACCTGCTTCCCTAGCAAGGGATCCCAGTTGTTTGGCCTCCTTCCCCTCTAATTCCAGGCTACTGGCCCCATTATCCCAGCATCGGAGCAGCCAGGTAACAATATGCTCGCCTGGACGACGGCCGAAATCTTTCCGCATATCTCGCAACTCATTCAGGGATAAGGATCGGGTGGTTTCCGTCTCGTTTATGAGTTCTTCCTCTTCCTCCTCCCCTCCTCGTGATGTCCCTGGTTTTCCATCATCCTTTTCTACACGACCTGACTTCCGCTTCAAAGATTTCTTCTTCTGTACAGGGGCGACGGATACCAGCGACGGTTGGTCCTCTGCTTCAGCTGTAGTACCCGTCGCGAGGGTTTGGGTAGCTGCAGTGCCTGTTGCGGGGGTTGGGGTAACTGTAGTGACTGTTGCCGGGGTCTGAGTAGCCATAGTGGTTGTTGTGGGGGTTGAAGTAGCCACGGTGCCTGTCGCAGGGGTTTGAGTAGCCACAGTGGTTGCCGTGTGGGTTGAAGGAGCTACAGTGCCTGTCGTGGGGGTTTGAGTAGTCACTGTATCTATTGCTGGGGTTGATCTCTGGACAGTATTCCTGAATAGTTGTTTAACTCTAAACAAGGCCTGAACCACATTCAGAAGACATAGCAATATGAACATGCTCGTTTGAACATCCCAAGGATATTCAAAATTCTCAGGGAATATTGTAGACGTCTTCATGAAGAGGATAAAAGAAAAAGGAGTTTCTGAAGATATGGAGGGGAAGGTGAACAAGTGGGAGAAAGTGTCCCATCCTGTCTCCCCCCTAAATTCATCCTCTGAGGTGAAGACGTAAAAAGTGTAATTATTAATAGTTTCCAAAAGATAGCTCCTGAAGAACAGGAATGATGGCAGTGCTGAGTACAGGCTCGTGACCAATAATTTTATCATAACATAAAGCCAGGTCACACAGTATAGCAAAGCAATGACCTTAATCCATTTCCCAGAGATGACCAACCCCACATAAAAACTGATAATCAGCAGTATAGACAGCCAGTAAGGTGCTATATACCACAACTGCAAGAACAGATCCAACAACTCTGAGAGCAAATAAATCAACATTGTGAACATCGAGTACTAAACTGATATAATGAATGCTTATAACAAATTTGTTTTAACCCGTTCGGGTCAGATGTGTCGTTATCTCAACCCTTCGTGCCCCACGTTGGGCGCCAAAAGGGACTGTCGCGGTTTAACCTGGCAGGCAGCCAAATACCACGCAGCCGCTCACTCACTCCCCCCACCCCCAGCGGGACGGGGAGAGAATCGGAAGGGTAAGAGTGAGAAAAAACTCATGGGTTGAGATAAAGACAGTTTAATAGAACAGGGAAAGAAAAGGAAAATAATAATGATAATGATAAAATATACAAAATTAGTGATGCACAATGCAATTGCTCACCACCCGCGCTGACCGATAACCAAGTAGCGATCGGTACTTCCTGGATCACGCCTACCCTTCATATACTGAGCATGACGTCACATGGTATGGAATACCCCATTAGCCAGCTGGCCTGGCTGTCCTGATTATGCTCCCTCCCATCTTGTGTACCTAGCTCAGTCAGTAGGCACGGGAGCTGTCCTTGGACTAGGAGGGCACTTAGCAACAACTGAAAACATCAGTGTGTTATCAACATTCTCCTCATACTAAATCCAAAACACAGCACTAGGAAGAAATTTAACCCTATCCCAGCCGAAACCAGGACATTTGATGGACAAATGGAAAAATGGCATCTCGGCTTGGGCTTAGCGACCATGAAATGGTAGAATTTTCGATACTTGGTGAAGTAAAGAGGGGGGCCAGCAAAACCGCTACCATGGACTTCCGGCGGGCGGACTTTGGCCTGCTCAGGACACTGGTCGAGAGGGTCCCTTGGGAGATGGTCCTGAAGGGCAAAGGGGTCCAGGAAGGCTGGACGTTCTTCAAGAAGGAAGTCTTAAAGGCGCAGGAGCGGGCTGTCCCCATGTGCCGCAAGAAGAACGGGCGGGGAAGGCGACCGGCCTGGCTGAACGGGGAGCTCTGGCTGGGACTCAGGGAAAAAAGGAGAGTTTATCACTTGTGGAGGAAGGGTCAGGCAACTCAGGAAGAGTACAGGGATCGTGTTAGGTCGTGCAGAGAGGAAATTAGAAAGGCAAAAGCCCGGCTAGAACTCAACCTGGCCACTGTCGTGAGAGACAACAAAAAATGCTTTTATAAGTATGTTAATGACAAAAGGAGAGCCAAGGAGAATCTCCATCCTCTATTGGATGCGGGGGGGAACGTTGCCACCAAGGATGAGGATAAGGCTGAGGTACTCAACGCCTTCTTTGCCTCAGTCTTTAGTAGTCAGAATGGTTATCCTCAGGGTACTCAGCCCCCTGAGCTGGAAGACAGGGACGACGAGCAGGATAAACCCCCCATAATTCAAGAGGATGAAGTTCATGACCTGCTATGCCACCTGGATGTTCACAAGTCTATGGGGCCGGATGGGATCCACCCGAGGGTTCTGAGGGAGCTGGCGGAGGAGCTTGCCGAGCCGCTCTCCATCATTTACCAGCAGTCCTGGTTAACTGGGGAGGTCCCGGACGACTGGAGGCTCGCCAATGTGACTCCCATCTACAAGAAGGGCCGGAAGGAGGATCCGGGGAACTACAGGCCGGTCAGCCTGACCTCGGTGCCGGGGAAGATCATGGAGCGGTTGGTTTTGAGGGTGCTCACGAGCCATGTCCGGGACAACCAGGGGATCAGGCCCAGCCAGCACGGGTTCATGGAAGGCAGGTCCTGCTTGACCAACCTGATCTCCTTCTATGACCAGGTGACCCGCCTAGTGGATGAGGGAAAGGCTGTGGATGTGGTCTACTTGGACTTCAGTAAGGCCTTTGACACTGTCTCCCACAGCATTCTCCTAGAGAAGCTGGCGGCTCACGGCCTAGACAGGTACGCTCTTCGCTGGGTAAAAAACTGGCTGGACGGCCGAGCCCAGAGAGTTGTGGTGAACGGAGTTAAATCCAGTTGGCGGCCGGTCACGAGCGGTGTTCCCCAGGGCTCAGTTTTGGGGCCGGTCCTGTTCAATATCTTCATCAATGATCTGGACGAGGGGATCGAGTGCTCCCTCAGTAAGTTTGCAGACGACACCAAGTTGGGCAGGAGTGTTGATCTGCTGGAGGGTAGGAAGGCTCTGCAGAGGGACCTGGACAGGCTGGATCGATGGGCTGAGGCCAACTGTATGAGATTCAACAAGGCCAATTGCCGGGTCCTGCACTTTGGCCACAACAACCCCAGGCAACGCTGCAGGCTTGGGGAAGAGTGGCTGGAAAGCTGCCCAGAGGAAAAAGACCTGAGGGTACTGGTTGACAGCCGGCTGAACATGAGCCGGCAGTGTGCTCAGGTGGCCAAGAAGGCCAACGGCATCCTGGCCTGTATCAGAAATAGTGTGGCCAGCAGGAATAAGGAGGTGATCGTGCCCCTGTACTCGGCACTGGTGAGGCCGCACCTCGAATACTGTGTTCAGTTTTGGGCCCCTCACTACAAGAAGGACATGGAGGTGCTGGAGCGCGTCCAGAGGAGGGCAACGAAGCTGGTGAAGGGCCTGGAGCACAAGTCTTATGAGGAGCGGCTGAGGGAACTGGGGTTGTTTAGCCTGGAGAAGAGGAGGCTGAGGGGAGACCTCATCACGCTCTACAACTACCTGAAAGGAGGGTGTAGCGAGGTGGGTGTTGGTCTCTTCTCCCAAGTAACTAGCGATAGGACAAGAGGAAATGGCCTCAAGTTGCGCCAAGGGAGGTTTAGATTGAACATTAGGAAAAATTTCTTTACTGAAAGAGTGGTCAGGCCTTGGAACAGGCTGCCCAGGGAAGTGGTGGAGTCACCATCCCTGGAGGTATTTAAAAGACGTGTAGATGAGGCCCTTAGGGACATGGTGTAGTGGGCATGGTGGTGTTGGGTTGACGGTTGGACACGATGATCTTAGAGGTCTTTTCCAACCTTAATGATTCTATGATTCTATGATTCTATGATTCTTTTATACCAAATAGTCTTACGATTTGAAGAGGCACTCCCTTTAAAGAAACAGATTGTCAGGACTATATCTGATACAGTGAGTGAAACAAAACACCTCTCAGCTGTAATCTTGTGTTTCCTTTTGTTTTGGAGACAGCTCCTTTGTATGGCTTATAATATGATATGGTCTTTATGGTTAATTTTGTCAAAAACTGAGCTCAGTTTTCTTTGTCTTTCAGAATTCTGACCCTGATGCAACATTATTCAGGTCTACATTAAGACCCTCTGCTTATAATTTTTTCTGTGCAGGTTAATATGTAAGCCTACTTTATAGCTTCAGATCTTCAGAAATTCTTGTCATAACAATGTCTTTTTATTGTTTCCAGTATTTGAAAACTTCTTTTTGTTTTAATTTTCCTAACATACTACACTTTTCTATGGCATTACAGCCCCTGTCTGTAATGCCATAGAATTCTGTCAAATGCGTAGCTTTTAGCACATGTTCTTTTCATTGATTTAAGTCTTCTAGTTCTTTCCATTAAGCTGCTACTGAAGTAACTTGCTGAATTGGAAAATTAAGGAGTTATTTTCAGGACTGTTTTTTCCAGGTTTTTTATTCCATCAGCAACTATATGCAACTTGACGGAATTGAGAGGGAAAGAGGAATCCTAGGGATTTTTCTCCTAAAAAAAATTTAAAGACCTATCTTTTGTTCTACTGATGCCCTTTATCCATGTGTCCCAAGGCTAAATTCACAATAGAGTAAAAACACTGACACATTTAAATATAAAATTTAGATTCCCAGCAAATGCTGCACAAATCTCAGTCCACGAAATACACAGTGTTCATCAGTATCGTCCCTCTGGCTGCCTCAAGCTGTTGTGATAGGCATGCACAGGACTGCATAACCTCACTTGTGCTGAGCAGTTTAGCACATGTTTTAGTCCCTGTGTTGCCTGACTACTTTGTATGTGGGGTCTCACCTGGTAAAAGCGCAAACTGCAAATCTCTCCCAAGAAATTATTTAGAAAATCAAGCAGGGTCTGCCTGAGAAACTATTACCTCCTCAAAGGACATCCCAAACCATCATCAACAGGGTATTCATTGTACAAGAGGTGATGACAAAGAGAACTATTTCATAGTTCAGAGATTTGGACATTTCCTACAGCTTTTGACTGCTCCTGCCCTGCCAGCAAAGACTGCCTGCATGCCTCACCAAGGTCATGGCACTAAGGCTTAGCCAAATAGCTTGTTATAACCAGCTATCTTCTGTCTGTGCTGTCGAGCAAATAATAATTTATAATTCTAACTTGTGCATACCCCACTTCCAATCTCTTTACATATGACTGATGATGTTCAAGCAAATACATACCCACATCCGTAACACATTCTGCCCTTACGTTTCAATCTTTTTTCAATCTTCCAATTTTTCAATTGAAATTTCAATCTTTTTTTTTTTTAACCTTTTAACCAGATCAGCATTGTATGATGCAATGCCGACTGCCACAAAATGAACCTGTTGCCAGCCAAACCACTGCTAATCATTTAGCCTTTGAGTGGTTATTGTGTGTCTACAGTCTTTTTCATTCCAAACTATTGTTACCATATGATTTACTGACATATCTCAGCAGCCATTAGTGCTACTGGAAATTTAATATATTTTCCTGAATCAAGTATTTTTAAATGACTGTATTCACCTTAAGTTTGCTTGGTTTGTTAGCAGAATTTTTGTTAGTATGTCTTTGTCTCTGTTAGATTACAACGTGCGAAGCACAGTGCGTTACACATTCTTTACAAGGGGTTTTTCTTAAAAAACCCATGGTTTATAACTATGTAATTATATTTCCTGCTCTGTGGGTACATTAAGGATTTTTCAGTTAGTTGCAGATTATTTAAAATCATAAAACCTCTCTGTAGTTTATCTTCTTCATTTTTTTTATTTTTCATAGAATTAGTTTACCTCTCATTTAACATTTTTGTAATGAACATAGCTTCCGTTCGTCATAAAAAAATCTTGGGATAGGAACTCCTACCTAGGTCATATCCAGAAGGATGATTTTTTGAAATATAACAACTATCAGCTGATGTCAGCTACTGTCATGACATTAGTTGCATTCCTTTCTTGTCCCAGTTGAATGGTTGGATGAAAAGAATTTTAAAAGAAAGCTGATGGAGACAAGAAGTGTTATGCACAAAAGACTACTGTGAGATTTTACATGCAATCAATATTGTTAATTTATATCCCGAAATGATGGAAAATTTTAACACACTTTATTTTGTCACTCTTTTCTCCTTTCCTGCACATGTTCTCCAGCTCCACCCCCAAACTTCTCCACTGGGGAGCCAACAGTCCCCAACAGTACTAGCCTCCTACATTAACAATAAAAAAATAAATCTCACTTCACACAGCTGTATTCACATACTCACAAAAAGAAAAATATAAATGTCCTGGTTTTGGCTGGCATAGAGTTAAATTTCTTCCTAGTGCTGTGTTTTGGATTTAGTATGAGGAGAATGTTGGTAACACACTGATGTTTTCAGTTGTTGCTAAGTACCCTATTAATCAAGGACATTCAGCTCAAGAAAACAAACAAACAAACAAACAAACAAAACAAAACAAGCGCTGGGAGGGAGCACAGCCAGGACAGCCAGCCCAGCTGGCCAATGGGTATTCCATACCATGTGACGTCATGCTCAGTATATGAACGGTAGGTGTGTTCCAGGAAGTAGCGATCGCTACTTGGTTATCGGTCAGCGTGAGTGATGGGCAATTGCATTGTGCATCACTCATTTTGTATATTCTATCATCATCATTATTATTTTCCCTTTTCTGTTCTATTAAACTGTCTTTCTCTCAACCCACGAGTTTTTCTCACTCTTACCCTTCTGATTCTCTCCTCGTCCTGTTGGGGGTGGGGGGAGTGAGCGAGCGGCTGTGTGATATTTGGCTGCCTGCCAGGTTAAACCACGACAGTCCTTTTTGGCGCACAACATGGGGCTCAAAGGGTTGAGATAACGACACATCTGACCCGAATGAGTTAAAACAAATTTGTTATAAGCATTCATTTTATCAGTTTAGTAGTCGCTGGTCACAATGTTGGTTTGTTTGGTCTCAGAGTTGTTGGATCTGTTCTTGCAGTTGTGGTCTGTAGCACCTTACTGGCTGTCTATTCTGCTGATTATCAGTATTTATGTGGGGTTGGTCATCTCTGGGAAATGGATTAAGGTCATCGCTTTGCTATACTGTGTGACACTGGTTTATGTTATGGTAAAATTATTGATAAGGAGACTGTATTCAGCCGTGCCGTCATTCCTGTTATTCGGGAGCTATCTTTTGGGAACTATTAATAATTACATTTTTTACCCCTTCTCCTCAGAGAGCCAATTTACAGGGAAAACATCTTCCTTCACCTTCCCTTTCTTCTCCAAGCTGATTAGAGTAGCTCTTGAGGATTTTGAATATCCTTGGGATGCTCAAACCAGCATGTTCCTATTGCTATGTCTCCTGAATGTATTTCAGCTCTTGTTTAAGATTAAACAACTATTTAAGAATACCACCCAGAGATCTGCCCCGAGGCTGGATAGTTATGAGTGGCAGGGTGTGTAGGATAGTACGGGCAAGTACCTAGGACAGCAGTCACCTCCAATGTTTTGGAGCATCACCCCTGAACAAGTGCAGAATCCTGAAAAACTAGTAAAATATTTGGAAAACGTATGCTGTCACCCTTGCAATTCCAGAGAGACCCAGATTACTGCAACATGCTGGGGCCTGGCCCATGCCTACCGAGCCCTGTTCAATCCTCTCTGGATCTGATGACAAAATGACAGGCACTGCAGCTACTCCAACCCCCGCGACGGGTACTGCAGCAGAACCAGAGGACCAACCTGGTATCCGTAGCCCCTGTACAGAGAAGAAATCTTGTAAGAGGAAGTCAGGTTGTTTAGAAAGGGACGATGGAAGAGCAGGACCATCACGAGGAGGGGAGGAGGAAGAGGAAGAACTCATAAACGAGATGGAAACCACCCGATCCCTATCCCTGAGTGAGCTGCGAGATATGCGGAAAGATTTCGGCCGTCGTCCAGGCGAGCATATTGTCACGTGCCTGCTCCGATGCTGGGATAATGGGGCCAGTAGCCTGGAATTAGAGGGGAAGGAAGCCAAACAACTGGGATCCCTTGCTAGGGAAGGGAGCATTGACAAAGCAATGGGAAAAGGGACACAGGCCCTCACCTCTGGAGGCGACTGCTGTCAGGCGTGAAGGAAAGGTATCCCTTCAAGGAAGATGTTATATATCGCCCAGGCAAGTGGACCACTATGGAGAGAGGTATCCAGTACCTGAGAGAATTAGGCGTGCTAGAGGCAGTTTATAGTGACCTGGACAACGACGAAATGCCCAAAGATCCAGATGAAGTCCGGTGCACGCGACCCATGTGGCGGAAATTGGTACGGAACGCACCAGCGTCGTATACCAGTTTGTTGGCAGTACTGTGCTGGAAAGAGGAAGAAGCACCAATGGTAGATGATGTGGTTAGCAGACTCCGGGATTTCGAAGAAAATTGTCCCCTCCTCCCTTGTCTCGGCTGTGGAGAAACTGTCCTGAGAGGTCCAGCAATTCAAAGAGGATATGTCCTATTCTCCACCTGTATGGACCAGTATCTCAGCCATTAAGAGTCAGTGTTTTTCTCCTCAGGAGAGAGGATATAGAAAATACACACCACGGGGCACCCTGTGATTTTACCTGCGTGACCACGGAGAGGACATGAGGCAGTGGGATGGAAAACCTACCTTCATCCTAGAGGCACGTGTACGTGAGCTGCAAGGAAAAACAATCACACAAGGGGGTTGTCTCCCAGGAAAAATGCTGCTCCAGTTTTCAGGAAAAACCTGTCTCACGATGGTCCAGTTTCCAGTGAAGTTCCCCAGACAGAGTAGAAGGGCTGATCTTACATTGGATTGTAATGAGGAAATTCTTGACTCATGTTTGCAAGAAGTGAGAGATGGATACTATGACCAGAACTAGAGGGGCCCTGCCTCCAGCCAGGTGGAGGAAAGGGACAATCGGATTGACTGGACTGTGTGGATTCAATGACCTGGCATATCAGAGCCACAGGAGTATAAGGCTCTAGCAGACACCCGTCACAATGTACCCTGACGCTGTCAAGCTATAAAGGGGCAGAACCCATTTGTATTTCTGGAGTGACAGGGGGATCCCAAGAGTTAACTGTATTGGAGGCTGATGTGAGCCTGACCGGGAATGAGTGGCAGAAGCACCCCATTGTGACTGGCCCAGAGGCTCTGTGCATCCTTGGCATGGACTACCTCAGGAGAGGGTATTTCAAGGACCCAAAAGGGTACCGGTGGGCTTTTGGTATAGCTGCCCTGGAGACGGAGGAAATTAAACAGCTGTCCGCCTTGCCTGGTCTCTCAGAGGACCCTTCTGTTGTGGAGTTGCTGAGGGTTGAAGAACAGCAGGTACTAATCGTTACCACAACAGTGCACCGGCGACAATCTTGCACCAGCTGAGACTCCCTGCTTCCCGTCCATAAGCTGATTCGTCGACTGGAGAGCCAAGGAGTGATCAGCAAGACTCGCTCACCCTTTAACAGTCCCAAATGGCCAATGCAAAAGTCTAATGGAGAGCGGAGACTAACAGTAGACTACCGTGGACTGAACGAAGTCACGCCGCCACTGAGTGCTGCTGTGCCAGACATGCTAGAACCTCAATACGAACTGGAGTCAAAGGCAGCCAAGTGGTACGCCACAATTGACATCGCTAATGCGTTCTTCTCCATCCCTTTGGCAGCAGAGTGCAGGCCACAGTTTGCTTTCACTTGGAGGGGCGTCCAGTACACCTGGAACCGACTGCCCCAGGGGTGGAAACACAGCCCTACCATTTGCCATGGACTGATCCACACCGCACTGGAACAGGGTGAGGCTCCAGAACACCTGCAGTACATTGATGACATCATCGTATGGGGCAACACAGCAGAAGAAGTTTTTGAGAAAGGGGAGAGAATAGTCCAAATCCTTCTGAAATCTGGTGTTGCCATAAAACAAAGTAAGGTCAAGGGACCTACACAGGAGATCCAGTTTTTAGGAATAAAATGGCAAGATGGACATCGTCAGATCCCAATGGATGTGATCAACAAAATAACAGCCATGTCTCCACCAACTAGTAAAAAGGAAACAGAAGCTTTCTTAGGCATTGTGGGCTTTTGGAGAATGCATATTCCAGATTACAGCCTGATCGTAAGCCCTCTCTGTCAAGTGACCTGGAAGAAGAAAAATTTCAAATGGGGCCCCGAGGAACAACAAGTTTTGAACAAATTAACCGGGAGATAGTTCAGGCAGTAGCCCTTGGGCCAGTCCGGGCAGGACAAGATGTAAAGAATGTGTTCTACACTGCAGCTGGGGAGAATGGCCCTACCTGGAGCCTCTGGCAGAAAGCACCAGGGGAGACTCGAGGTCGACCCTTAGGGTTCTGGAGTCGGGGATACAGAGGATCCGAGGCCCGCTACACTCCAACTGAGAAGGAGATATTGGCAGCATATGAAGGGATTCGAGCTGCTTCGGAAGTGGTTGGGACTGAAGCACAGCTCCTCCTGGCACCCCGACTGCCGGTGCTGGGCTGGATGTTCAAAGGGAGGTCCCCTCTACACATCATGCAAACGATGCTACGTGGAGTAAGTGGGTCGCACTGATCACACAACGGGCCCGAATAGGAAATCCCAGTCACCCAGGAATCTTGGAGATGATCACAAACTGGCCTGAAGGCAAAGATTTCAGAATATCCCCAGAGGAGGAGGTGACGTGTGCTGAAGAGGCCCCACTGTATAACAAACTACCAGAAAATGAGAAGCAATATGCCCTGTTCACTGATGGGTCCTGTCGCTTTGTGGGAAAACATCGGAGATGGAAGGCTGCGGTATGGAGTCCTATACACCAAATTGCAGAAACTGCTGAAGGAGAAGGTGAATCGAGCCAGTTTGCAGAGGTGAAAGCCATCCAGCTGGCCTTGGACATTGCCGAACGAGAAAAATGGCCAGTACTCTATCTCTATACTGACTCATGGATGGTGGCAAATGCCCTGTGGGGGTGGCTGCAGCAGTGGAAGCAGAACAACTGGCAGCGCAGAGGTAAACCCATCTGGGCCGCCGCATTGTGGCAAGATATTGTTGTCCGCGTAGACAACCTGGTTGTAAAAGTACGTCATGTAGATGCTCACGTACCCAAGAGACGGGCCACTGAAGAACATCAAAACAACCAACAGGTAGACCAGGCTGCTAAAATTGAAGTGGCTCAGGTGGATCTGGACTGGCAACATAAGGGTGAATTATTTACAGCTTGGTGGGCCCATGACGCCTCGGGCCATCAAGGAAGAGACGCAACATATAGATGGGCTCGTGATCGAGGGGTGGACTTAACCATGGACGCTATTGCACAGGTTATCCATGAATGTGAAACATGCGCTGCAATCAAGCAAGCCAAGCGAGTAAGGCCTCTTTGGTATGGAGAACGATGGTTGAAATACAAATATGGGGAGGCCTGGCAGATTGATTGTATCACACTCCCACAAACCCGCCACGGCCAGCGCTATGTGCTCACCACGGTGGAAGCAACCACCGGATGGCTGGAAACATACCCTGTGCCCCATGCCACCGCCAGGAACACCATCCTGGGCCTTGAAAAGCAAGTCCTATGGCGACACGGCACCCCAGAAAGAATTGAGTCAGACAACGAGACTCACTTCCGAAACACCCTCATAGACACCTGGGCCAAAGAGCATGGCATTGAGTGGGTCTATCACATCCCCTACCATGCACCAGCCTCTGGGAAAATCGAACGATACAATGGACAGCCAAAGACAACTGAGGGCAACGGGTGGTGGAACATTCAAGCATTGGGATACACATTTAGCAAAAGCCACCTGGATCAACACTAGGGGATCTGTTAATTGAGCTGGCCCTGCCTAATCAAAACTCTTACATACTGTAGATGGAGGTAAAGTCCCTGTCGTGCACAGAAGAAATATGCTGGGAAGACAATCTGGGTTACTCCTGCCTCTGGCAAGGGAAAACCCATCCGTGGGATTGCTTTTGCTCGGGGACCTGGGTGCACTTGGTGGGTGATGCGAAAGGATGGGCAAGTTCGGTGTGTACCTCAAGGGGATTTGATTTTGGGTGAAAATAGCCAATGAACTGAATTGTATGGTGTTAAATGTTATATGATATTGTATATCATTATTTCTATGGGTGCTATCAATGGTATAGCAGTGAAAATCACCCAGATTAGTGAAGAATGAACTAACTCCGATGAAACCGAGCAAAGTGCAACGATGATAGAACCGGACGAGCACAGCAGTACTGAAATGAGAACTGGCTTCAGGATGCAACAGCCCAACACCGCACACCATCTCTCCGACCCTCAAAGACTGTTATGACAGATGGAGCCTGAAGTCGTGAACTAAATGAACTCAACAGACGTTTTAGAGGGATGGCCCATAGACTAAGGGAATGATACCTGTGTATGTGTGTATATATATATATAGACAAGAAAGGTGGTGGTGATTAATTGGAATGTATTGAAAAATGTGAGACTTAAGCATGACATAAATGGAATACAATAAGGGGTGGATACTGTCCTGGTTTTGGCTAGGATAGGGTAAAATTTCTTCCTAGTGCTGTGTTTTGGATTTAGTATGAGAAGACTGTTAATAACACACTGATGTTTTCAGTTGTTGCTAAGTACCCTATTAGTCAAGGACATTCAGCTCAAGAAAAAAAAAAAACAAAACGAAACAAGCGTTAGTAAGGAGCACAGCCAGGACAGCCAGTCCAGCTGGCCAATGGGGTATTCCATACCATGTGACGTCATGCTCAGCATATGAATGGTGATCCAGGAAGTAGCGATCGCTACTTGGTTATCAGTCAGCGCGGGTGGTGAGCAATTGCATTGTGCATCACTCATTTTGTATATTCTATCATTATTATCATTCTCCCTTTTCTGTTTTATTAAACCGTTTTTATCTCAACCCATGAGTTTTTCTCACTCTTACCCTTACGATTCTCTCCCCCTCCCACTGTGGGTGGGGGGAGTGAGCGAGCGGCTGCGTGGAGTTTGGCTGCCTGCCAGGTTAAACCACGACAATCAATAAATAAAATCCCCTTTTGTTCAGTGTGACATTTTCCATTAAAGTCATTGTGATCTAAGGAAAAAAAAAATCAACCAGATCTTCTCTGAAGTTTTGATTTGTTTCTTGCTATGTAGACACCACAATAATAGGTGGTATGATAGGGAAAAGTAAAGTAACACAAATGTTTTTAAAGAGCCTGGAATTTACTCTTCAGACAAGATGTCCTATAGCGTACCAGAAAGCTGGCTCAATATTTTGCTTTTGCTTTTTCTTCAGACTGTGACTTCAAGGTAACCTTTTCTAAGCAGACCTGTAATAGCTCTAATTTACCCAAGAGAAACAAACCAGAAGGTCACTAGTGATGTGCCGATAAAATACTCACAGTATTCATCTAGAAAATTTTTCCTCTGAAGAGTTTTAGTTTTTTTCTGAAGGGGTGGGGCTGGGTTTGTTTCTCTTTTGAGCAGATACAGGCATTTCTGGCTGCGTTTTTGTGGAGCAAGGGTGACATTTTGCATTAAGAACTGGCTATATGCATTCCCAGAATGTATTCTGGACTAAACTTATTCTTTAAAAGTAGTGGTCTAGAATCATAACTGGGTACTGCATCTGCTGCTGTCATGATCTTCAGGTTGCAGCACTCACTCTTCAGAGAAAGGGAACTTTGTGGTTGTTCTACACTTACTCACTGATGTTAGGTTAAAGTTACAACTGTATGTTTTAATCTGGAAGGAAATATTTGGAGTTGTTATTTCCAACCGGAGGCAGTGCACAAGTAGATTTTCCAGTAACTCACACATTGGCTCTTGCTTATGCCTTTTGGGAGCTCAGGCTCAGTTCATTTCTTTGGACAGGGAACACGAACTCCCAGGAAAGATGTTGCTCAGTAGACTAAAGAATATCTTGTTGTGGGTAATGTACTATACTTTCTAATACTAATGTTTCTGCCAAAGAAAGCCTAATTAAGCACAACAGAAAAGCATCAAAAAGGATGATTTTGAGAGTCACCTTTTCCAGCATGTTCTCTAATGTAGTAGCTAAGGTGTTCTCTGGAGACATGAAAATATCCAGTAAGGGTTCCAGAAACCATCTGAGAGAAGTTGAACACCAGTCTTTACCAACCATGGGGGAGGCATCCTTCAACACTGTAAATTTTCTAAATCAAACCATTCTTTTTGTTGTTGTTCTTTTTCTCTGTTTTTGTTGTTCTCTGCTAAAAAAAAAAAAAAAAAGGAAAGACGAGGTAAGCTTAGTTTCATGTTAATACTCTCTTCTTTACCAATGAATTTAGGTACATCTCTCTTTCTTTTGGGATTATTTTTAACAGTAACATCAGGTGACTGTACTGCTGTCCTGAGAACTTACACACATCTTCTAAGAGAAGTTTTGAGCAGTATTTTGTTCTTAATCTATATAACACTCAGTGTTCAGGTACAGTAAAACATGCATTTCTAATATTTTGCTTTTAAAAACTAACATACTGTAATACTGGAAGCCATAGAGAAATTAAAATGGATGAAGTATGTCTCTGGATTTTCCCTTTCTTTTTGTTTTTCCTCTTTTTTAGTCAGAGGCAAAACCAGAAAGATATTGGATATTAAATTAAGTCAGAATAACTTTTTTGTTTCTCCAGTCTTTCCAGTTTAGCACATAAAGTAGGCATCATTCACACATCTCTAAATGGCTTTGCCATTAGCCCTAAAATTTCAACATGCCAGAGACAATTGCGTAATTGACAGAGTTATGACATCAAGTGATTCTCATGAAAAGCATTTAACATATATATTTAGCACACATATGTATAGAAAATCTTATTGAAGTAGGAGAATTTTCTTCATTCTTTTGAAATCAAGCCACTTTTCAAGAATGTAACATTCTGTCCATTCTGATGGGATGACATTTTACAATCGAACAATAAAATCTCCTTTGTTATTATAATTATTGAAGTTCCAGAGTAGGACATTATGGTTAATCTTTCACTCATTTCAACCATAAATTGCACGTTTTTCTTTATGTCTGGTATGATGTTTTAAGCAAAACACTTTCATTTTACTCATTAATATGTGAAATAATACATTAACTTAAATTATTTTTGTTTGGTTCTTCCTGGCAGAAAATCTGCCAGGATTTTCTTGAATTTTTCCCAGAGCATTCATCCCATCTCTAAAGAGTGAACAGTTCTACCTGTAAGTGAATTGCCCTTACTCTGAAAAACTAATGCACTCCTTCCTTTTTTCTAGGAAACTACCCTGCAATTGTGATATGCAGTTTACAACACATAAAGCATCCAGGAGAATTTTTCATTTGCATTTTCCTAAAAACAAAACAACACCAAACCAAACAAAACACCCAAAAAAGCCCTATCAGGCTTTCAAGATATTCCACCTTCAAAATACTGAATTAAAACTTGCTGGCAGTATAGGTTTCTCAAAAATTCAAAGGTATAAACTAAAGGTGTAGGCAGGTTACATTGTTCTCTGCTCATTCCCAATACAGTTTTGTAACATTAAACAACTTCTGCACAGAATGGATGAGGACTCTTCTGAGTGAACTTGATATATAACTGATGGCTAATTCTCCTGTCCCAGATGTACGCTGTGCTTGTCAGTGGCACACATTATGTCTTTGATTTGTGAAAGCTTGAAATACAAGTACATAAAACCACCGCATTGAGAAGGCTGACATTTGGGCTTTTTTCTCTATCCATTCCCAAGGTTGGAGGAATTTCAAAAAACTGGAAGAAACAACAATGCACCCCTCACCGGAAATCGATCATGGTGGGTAGTGAATCACCTACCTTCAGACACTACTGCACCGGTGGAGGATGGATAACTTAATTGGTAATGCACTGGATTAGTATTTAGGAATTGTGAGTGCAACTTCATTCTCTTCTTATTTCTATTCCCTCAGGGAAATAATTTAATCTATGTCTCATTTCCCCTTTTGTAAAATAGCAATGATATTGCTTTATGTAGTTGGATGGAGGGGAAGTTCGTAATTGTGTGGGACTCAGATGTTTGTAGTGATTAGGTAGAAAATGTTAGATAACCTGATAGCAGGACACAAGATAGTTCCAGAAAGCTTCAGGAGAAGAGAAATACAGATATTTGAAGCACGTGCAACAGGAAAATATGTTAAAAAAATATTTTTTTCTTGGAGAGGGTCACACACATTCATATTCCACATTTTTCCTTCTTGTTTTGGTTTCCTTCCTCCCTTACTGCCTTTCTTTTCCAGCCTTTCACAGCTTTCGTTGTTTTTTTATTAGTTTTCCCTTTTCACTGCCTACGTCCTTTACTCAGCTGACTTCTCCTTTACTCAGCCAACTTCATGTCTTCAGTTATCAACTCTCAATTCTACATTTGCCTTCTTCCTTCTCTACATGTCTTTTTTCTTTTGTTATACCACTCTGTAGTCTTCACAGCTGGCTTTATGCCCATGTTTGCACATCCTGCTGTTGTTTTTATACTGTAAAGTATCTCTCTGAATTTGAATTACAGGAATGTTCCATGTCTTCATTCTACTCCATCTGCAAAATGGGCTATGATGATACAACTTACTTTCTGAAAGGATGTAAGATTTCTGGAGGAAGAAATTGGTATTAACTCTGCACTGTGATTTTTTTTAACCATGCATCTCGATGAGTACTCTAACAGCAGGACTGTTTGAGTAGTAAGATCTTGGCAAAAGTAAGTAATATTTAATCTTTGATTAAAATATCTGTCTTACTTTTAAAAACAAAAATATGACATTGGTACATTCATTCAAGTGGTATATTCATTCCAAGTATTAAAAAATTGATAAACCAAATTAATTGGAATAGATGATACAAGCTGTAGTTACCAAACTGGTTAATATAAAACTAAGCAAAAAGTATTAATTCGTCATTCCAATCTCAAATTAAAAACTGGCAAGGATGTGTCAGATTGACACTATTTTTACTCAATAATAATAAAGTTTACTCTACACTTACCATGCAATATTAGAACTGGAAGCTGATTGTTCAGATTGCCTAAGAGCTAAGAATGCTACAGATATATTTAAAGGCTAGAATGAAGCAAACTCATCAAAATAATGGAATTAAACCCCTTTTGGTGATGACCAGTTAAGGAGACTGCTGACTGAGAAAAGACATTAAATCTTGTTCTGAGAGTTTTAATTATCATTTATGACAAACAAAAATACACTACCTACTCTTACAAAACCTGAATGATTTGCTGTGCTCTGTATATACATGCACATGCTCCTGTTTTCATGCTTCCTAGAGGGGAATCCATTACACAGCTCAGTATGTATTTCATTCTGTCTATGTAAAAATCAACGTTTTAATTAAATACTATTAATGAGGGAAGAAAGCCACAAAATATAAATAAACTATTTCTGCTCCTTTTATTTCCCAATCATCCTCATATTACCGCCAATTTCATGCTAAACTCAAGGTGTTTGTGAGTGCTGCAACTGTTACTTACTTCTCCAGCAATCCCTTTGAAACATCACTGGTTTTGATCACCTACTTCAATCATAATCAGAGGATAAATCAATTGACCCCAGCTGTGGACAACTACTTGAGTGTATTGCCCAGATAGCACTATTGGAGAAGTGATGTTGGAAGTTTGAATGGCTGGTCAAATTAGATTTTTTTGATTAAGCTTCATTGTGCTACAAGATGCTCAGGCTATGCTAATGATTCATTGAGAGAAATTGTGTTCCAGGATTAGGAAAGGTTCCTAAGTTTTTCATACACTAAGAGGAGCAGCAATCTGTAGCAAGCCTGCCATGTGGATATATTGTGTTAATTATCATCAATGTGATTTTTTTTTTCTCCTGTAAGAAACTCTGAGAACAATTTGCTGGGATATTATTAGATGGTCTGTGATCCTCTGAAAACAAGCAGTGGATGCAAGTTGTAAGCTGTTTAATGGAGCATCAGTGATTTACTACAGCTGAGGATGTAGACCTATAACCTGTAAAACATTATTATTGATTTCAGGCTTATCTGTTAGCTGCATGATATAGAAATGTTAGTAGACTTATAAGATTTCAGAAGACAGATAAGTAAAGCTATAAAAATCCATTTTGGTTATCTCATCTGACAAGTCCTCAAGAGATACCCACACTGTTTAAGACATCAGTCACTGATGGATAAATGGCAACTTTGTGGTTTAACCACAGCCTGGACAGCACCTGCCTATGCTTTTACCAAGCTGGACTTAGAGCATGCCACTGTCTGAGTCCTACTTCCACTTTGCTCCTAGTTGATATTGTTTTGAAAAAGAAGGAAAAAAGATGGGGGTGATCTTCATTAGTTTTTCTTCTTCTATCTGTAATTCCTGTGTTCTAGTCCAAAACCAGATAACATAATTGCATTGTTATTCCATATGAGAGAATAAATGTCACATCGGAGTCAGGGTAGGAAAATAATGTGCTTTACAAATAGAAAAAAAAGTCCTTAAATTACAAATGAGACAATTATTGTCTTCAAGACACCACTGTCCACCATTCCCACTTAAGTGCATTGTAAATGTGTTCATGAAGGAAGCAGGAGATGAAACATTTTACCTCCCAGAATGTTTAGTACTTCCAAACAAATTAACAAATTCTTGTTCATGATCTTTTTTTTTTCATTAGCATGGAGGTGACTAAGGGAGGATCTGATTTTATAGTGGTGTAGTCTGGCATAATTTAATAGACTTTTTTTGGACCTATACCGCTTTACAGTGCTGAAGTTCACACCACGTGATATTGTAGCTTCCTTAATTTATTTTGCAATTTGCAATTTTCTCAAAGTTGGAAGAGAGATCTAATCTTTGCCAAAAATCCCTAAAATTGTCTGGTGCTCTGCAGACCCATTCTTGTAAACACTGATCACATTGTATATGTGATCCTTGTACCCTCAAGTAGAGAATGCTGGAAAGACAAGTTTTAATTTCTTCAGTTACTGGAATTTAGTTGGACTGAAAATATTAGTATAAAAAGATCATATCCTCCAATCATTATCTCTGTTCACTACTAAGGTCTTTAGAAACCTGCAGCAGTTCACATTCGCTTTGACCCTGGGCAAATAAAAACAGCAGGTACAATTTAGCAGGAAATCACAATCTGTTCTTTCTTGTTGTTTTTATGTCTGTCCCTATCAAATTCCCAATTTAATGAATTGCAGTTTCAAGGGTGGGTTGTTCTTCTGTCTTGTAATCCAAGCAAATGACTGTGTCTGATTCAGGCAAAAGAAACCTCTGAAGAACATCATGTTGCAGTAATTTAAAAGAAAAAAAGAAAGAGGGGGGAAAAATGAGTAAACATTGGTGTTGCTGACACCAAGAAGGGGAGAAACTCTATCTTGAGCTTGAAACTCCATGTATCCTTGTGCACCATTGGCCATACATCCAATCATGTAGACTTTCTTCCTGAGATCTGCAAAATTCACCTTGAAAAATAGGTGAATTAGGTGTGTATTCAGATGTTTTCCTGGTGTGATAGGAGGACAGATCCCATGTTATTGTAGGACTTCTCACACTAAAGGCTGACTGATGCCTGCCGCCTTTTCCCATAGCAGGAGCAGTCCTGCCAGGGGTACCGCTGCTGTAGCAGGTAGCATTGCCAGCAAACAAGAGAGCAGTAACGTTTCCTGTCCTGTAGCTGCAGCTCTTGCTTCAGTGGGTGCTGAAAGAGAGAGATGGCTTCAGGGTAAATGTCCTACAGTTCTGGGAGAGTGGAGGAGGAGAAGACGGTCGCAGTATCTTCAGTGTTACCTTTTACTTTGGTCTCGAACACCAAACAATATCTCCAAAGAAACCCCACAGCTTTTAAATGTTGAAAGGGAAAAAAAAAAGAGAGAAACTGACTTTTCCTCCTTCCCCTTTCTTTACCCTGTACCCTTGGATCTCCACGGCCCAAAAGCTTAAAAGGCATTATAAGAACTGGTGATATCATTATACTGTTTAGGGTAGTCAGATACAGTCATCACTGAACAGTTACTTAGCCTTGATAATCTTTCCTTTGATGGCTAGATTGTGACTATATGACTATATAATTCCACTATGATTAAAGTAGTGTGTTGTTTGGAGTTTCATACAGAAATTCAGTGAGATGTCTATTCCTTACTTTATCTGCTGCTTCCTTTTACCTGTCTTTACATTGTGTTTAGAGATTAGGAGGCTTTTTTTTTGTTTCTTGTTACTGATATAATAGCTGGTATAAGAAGGTATAACACAAATTAAACCCCATTCCTTCCCCCAGCAAGCTCTCTCACATAACTCAAAAGATGCATGTGATTTTAAGTCTTCCGATTCCTTTTACTTCATATTTTTATACTTTATGTGCAGCTTCAAGATGCCCTATTTTAGCTAATGAGTTTTGCAGACAGCATTCAGCATTTCGTATTTACGTAAATTGTACTTCTTTGTCGATATTTTGGTAAATGTTAAAAGTTCTGATCCCATCTATGTTTACATCATTATTAGAAGACATAAAAACAACATGGATAACCTACCTTATTGTTGTTTGCCTGAGTATTCACTAATTACTATCAATTTGACTAGTACAGTAAATTAAAACACAAAAGAGTTAGAGTTTATTCACAGTTAAATTACAGAAATCAGTGAGTTATACAGTATTTGCATTTTAATTAAGTCAAGAACATTTAATGCTATGTGATGGAAATACAGGCGGATTCTCTGGCTTCATTGAAATTTAACATTCATCTCGTATTATTTAATTTTTGGTAGAATTTTTTATCTGTGTGTCTGTAAATATTCACAGGTGTAAGCATGCAGTTTTGTCATCAATACATGCCCATAACATGCCAAAATTAATAGACAATTCTTTTCTATAGCTCATCAAAACAATCCTAAATCTGCACTACAGGTAATGCAATAATTTGGTTTTATTATCATGAAATGAACTTTAAAATAACCCTTGATCCTTCACTGTTCAGCTTATAGGCTAGGTGTTGAGACAACCTTAGATTTGCAACACTCCAGTGCATGAAGTCCTGTTAAACTGTAGACCACACAAGTTCTTCACCTTAGAGTCTGTGCAATGTAAATTAGTAATAACGTTTAGACCGTTATAAATAATAACGAATGGTCTCCATTCTGAAGTGCAGTATAAAATTCTTCACAGGCTGTCTTTATATAACACATAGGGAAAGTTAAGAATCTCCCAGGTTAATTCACAGTAACCAGACAGCAGTGCAGAGGGAAAACCCTCTGTCCAGACCGGCAGCCCTCTCTGAGCTTGGTACCTCAACCAAAGACATTTCAAGCCCAAACAGAAAGTAGGGGCCTGCAATCTTTCTTCAAAATAACTTTTTACTTTTGGCTTGTTTGCTTTTTATGGATATCAGGAGGATGTAATACCACTCACTCTCTTCTGTACAACAGCCAGGATGAATTATTTCTGCTGAAAGGAAGGGGGATATGCAGGTTTCATTATCTCCTCAACATGAGGGAAATCTAACCTGTAATCTTTCATTTCTAAAATATACTCAGTCATTAGTGATATTTCAGGTGAGGAGAGTGCTCTTACCCGTTAAATTCAAAGCAAGAACCAGCAAGCAAGGGCTTCATCTATGCCCATTTTATCAGGCAATTGTCCTGAAATCTTATTTTTTACATTCGTCAAGGAGTATGTCTTGTTAGACCAGAAGAGAGACCAGAAAGAGAGACTGAGGGAGTTAAAACATTCTTTAGGCAAATATTTGGCAGTCTCCTCTGATGGAAGGGAAGATCTTGATCCAAACTGCAGCTCTTAATTGGCTATCAGTCGGACACTGTTTTGTTATTCACACGGGCTGAAGCTGAGATGATGACCCCTAGAGAGACCTGAACCTTTCTATCACCCTAATGAGAAAAGATGTTCTGAAGACATATCACTTTCAGCTTGGCTCCTTGTAGCTGCTTGATGAGTCTGGGAGGTCTGGATTTGTGTGCAGGTACCAGGAGATTCAGGGTTATGCAATGAGGTGCTTCACCCAAGTTCAAAATCTATCACCAAATTACACAAACAATAGAGAAGGTGCAAGAGGATTTTGTTGTACAGCTCTCATTTACATTAGTGGAAGCTGTGTGACTAAATCCCTGTGCTCAGCAATTAAATTCTATCCCTTAAACAAACATATTAGGAGACAGAAGGAATGAATTCAGAGACTGAATGAAACTTTTGCAAGCTTATGGTGCAGTGGTTGCCTTCTCGACTCTATAGGAAAACTACTTAAGTCAAACATATAGAAAACTGTAAACTGCAGAAAATACTGAATGTTACACAGCTTCAGTCCAAGCTCTTCTCCCCTTGCTGCTGTTCTCATTGGTATGTAAGACGTGCACTGTACAGAGTGCTGGCTTTAAAAGAGTTGAATAGAATAAATGTCAACACTAAATAAATCCTATTGCCAACAAACTGCCAGGAAACGTTTATCATACTTCTGGTAATGTTCAAAACAGTTACTGCACAATGATGAATCATACCTTGTATTGCACACATGTTGATCATAAACATTTATCAGACTTCTGGCAATTTCCACAATGTTGAAGAGACACTATGTTTTGTTGAAGAGGATGTCTCTCTTCTGTACAGTAGGTAGATTTCTTGACTTAAAGTACAAGCAAAACATTTTTAACTAGTGCTAGGTGGTTTTGCCAGAGATAAAGGGAAGATACATCTCTTTCTGATGTAGAGTACATATATATATATATATATGTATTAATTTTATTGTGTTCTGACAATCTTCTTTTATTGTCTGCTTATTATTTTTTTAATAAATCTTTGATTTTGTATTTCCTGATAAATCAAGTCATAAGGTTTTCATTATATCAGTGCCACAGTAAACATTACATGAATTCCTGCAGGTATTATTTATGAGACTTTGAAGTTAATGAAGGCTTGATTATGGTTTAACTGGGTACAGACACAGCCTGTAGTGTCTAATGTTATAGCAGATACACGCTGCAGTCATAAATTTTAAAACATGTATATTGAGCCCACCACACAAAGGCTACAGTAAATATAACTAAGTATATTGCTGTCTAGTATATCAGTGACACATTGGTGACTACAGCGATGGTTTAACTGTTTGGAGAAGGATGAAAGCTAGGAAAAAAAAAAAAGATTAAAAACTTCAAGTGAGGACCATGCTTCTCTTCCGTTCCTCTACAACATCATGCAAAATGTAGCATGGGTTTTGAACTATACTACTGAAAATTAAATGATGGCATAAATGAGCTTTGGTACATTTTAGTGTCGTAGACCTCTATGATTCTGTCCTCTAAGTTCTGATGTGTGCCAGGCACATAACATTATGCTACTGATGGGAACTGAGAGATAAACTTAGTGGTCTATGACTTTTATCCATTTTTATATCCAGACTCATGCTCTAAACATCAGATCATTCTTTCATTTAAACCTTGCCATCTGATCTGATGCTTGCTTCAATATTGCTATGATGGATCAGGAGCGGGGAGAATTCAAAGGCATCACCTGTTGAGGGCAAAGTGAGACTAGTAGTCTGCATTTTCCCCATTCTGAGAAAAATGACAAAGCCTCCTCCACTATCCTTTGTTTCAATTAGAGCAGTGGGTTCAGATGCTTTTTCCTTTAAACATAATTTTTTTTTTCTGCATTTATAGTCTACATAAAAAGAATGGATCTAAGAACAGAATTATGTTAGGAAAAAAGTCCCAACTTGCCCTGGTCACACAACAAAAAATAATGATTTCACACTCTCTTATTTTAGACAAAAATCAGAGAGTTTTCATATACTTCACTGGCAGATTTAAAGTTATAATACACGCTCATTCATTCAGTTATTAACCAAGAATTACTACCTGGCAACTTAGATATGCAAAACTTACCATTTTTATAAATGTCATTCTGAGAATTTCTCCCTCCTTTAGAAATTTTAAGGCATCAGAAATGGAAATTTCAAGAGAGATAAGGTGGGGTTTTTTGTTTACTAGCTGCTAAAATTTTTGTTTTAGGAGTGCTTTTGGATGTTATAGAAAAGTCCCTTTTAATGAGGTATGTTCTTGCAATAAGATCAAAGGAATTTCAGGAAATAAAATGCAAATGAAGTCTCATAAAGAATTAGTACTGAAAAGAAAAAAACCACAAAACAAAACCCAAAACAAAACCAAGAGTCCATTATCCAGCTACTAACCAGCTTTTGAATTATCTCTGAAATCAGAGCATCTGTTACTATACTATTTATAAAAATTAATCACTCTGGAACCCAGACTGTATACTCAGCTCTCTAACATAGAGCAATACAAAGTTTTACACAACAGTGTGACCATATATTAAAAGCGTTTAGGCTCAAAATAATCTTTACCTTCTGCAAAAGGAGCTTCTTGCAGCAATGAGGTAAAATTACCATGTTCCCTTACTATATTTCTATTCCAGTAACTAGAGAAAGGAATGATTTAGTAATGGCTCTGGTAATGAGCCAGAATACATTTTAGAAAGGTACAAAAATACATGCTAGGATTTGCCTGCTACAGCTGAAAAGCGTAAGCTAATGGAACCTAAAGTGATTCAGTGTGGAAAGAGCTCTCATACTTCCTCTTCAATGGGATGAAAGAGGGAAGACAGAAGGCTGTATTTTAGGAGGGACATTTTACGTGTCTTCAAGGGCTTCATCTTCCATATGAAGGGTTTTTCCATAGCTTTGTAGTTTTTAAGTTATTTCATTTATTACAGCAACCAGACTGAATATACATAGAAAAGAATAAGTCATGCCGCAAAAGGCTTACAAGCTGAAAAGCATGAGATGAAAGGCAAAGAGAAATAACTGTTGTCTCCTTGTGCAGATGAGGAAGTAAGGTCCAGAGAAATTAGGAACAAGCCGTACAAATTACTTAGACAAAATCGTCATATATGAGAGTTAAACTGACTTGAGTAGAAATTAAGCACTTCTGAAAATACCTGCACTCGAATGAGCCTGGGTCCTATCACCAAGTGTCTTACTAGGACTATATACAGGAAATACACAGATTAGCATAGAGAACTATCAAAAAAAGTCATGATTTGTGATACATGCCACAAAAGTCACATGCATAATTACATAAAATACTAGGATGATTGCTAATCATGTTCAATTCAATACGAGTTGCATCAGGAATGCAGGCTAGAAGTCTTTATAAGAACATTTATAGACATCCTGGGAAAAAAAGTACAGAACATAAGAATTAGCTTTGCAAATAACTTCTAAAGTGGGGTTTCAGCCATCATCAAGACTGTGTTTGTTAGATGATCTTGCGCAGCCTGAAAATCAGCGTTCTGAATTTCATCTTTATTCAGAGCATTAAATACCACTTGAAAGTTAAGGTTTCTTTGTTTCTTTTTTCTTGGTGTGCTTCTTCAAAACTCTGGTGTTAATTCCGTATAACCTAGCTGTGTTCACTGTGTATCTATATTTGGTTGCTTAGTAAATGCTTCTTTTTTGCTTTATTTTACTAAATACTCTCAGCTTCTACATCAAAAAGTAGTTCATGAGTGAGTTGCCATGGTGATTTCAGGTAGCTGGAAAATTTCAAGATACAATGTGTTGTGCATGTAAAGCTACAAATACGAAAACAAAACCTAAAGTAATTTTTCTGAGCACAATATGGTAACAAAGTAACTAAATGGATATCTAGTAGAAACTGGAAAAACTAACTACTTACTTTGTAACCGCTAAAAAAGGCACATGATTTTTCAAACATAATGTAGTGAGTTCACATAAAATATTAGTCAAAACAATTAATATATGGATATTAATTTTGACACTTGACACTGTCAAGCATCCTGAAGACTGTCTGTCGCCTTTGACCTTAGCATTCCTGCCTTTGTATAGAAATATTTTTTTGTAGAACACTGCAGACATGGACAAAATATTTGTCAAAAAAATTAGCCTCTTCAAGTGCCAGCTTGGGTCTTTTTATTTGTTCTTGCATGTACAGATTTATACACCATCACTTATACATACGTAGATACAACAGATACTTTTGCTCTGCTCAGTTTATCATAAAGTTGGGAGTGAGATGGAAGAAAGAAGGGGGAGGTTGGAAAGTAAATGAAAATTCTGCCTTAAAACTGGAGATCAACAGAGATTATGGAGGTGCATTTGGGTCTTTGATAATGAGTTGATTAGGCAATTTAGAATATAAGGAAGACACTGAAAACTTAGGAAGGTATTGATATTTCTAGAGAAGAGAGATTTTCAGTTGCTTAACTCTGCTTCTCTGAATATCTGTCTTTAGAGAATTTGCATCTATCTAGGTATGCCTAAAGAATAAAGTAAGATTGCTTCTGTGAGAAGGTGATTTTCAGAACGGAGATAATCTTTTAGGAAAACAAAACAAATAAACATCATTTAAAGCACAATTTATTTCTCCAGAGAACACAAACAGGATTTTAGTTTTGAATTTGAACTTTTATTGCTATATCACAAAATATTCTTTTCTTTGAGATTTACTTAAGGTTTCCATTAAACTTATGAGAATGCATTGCTTTGTCTCAGTGATGTGAGTCAAAGAATGAACCCAAGTCCCGCAGCAAGTAACTACATGTTACTGTGTCAGTGCTAAAAAGGGGATAGCACAATGGGTAACCTCATAACCTAATCTTCCTTTCACTCCTCCAACCTTCTCTGTGCTCTAAGGGGACAATACCAAGAAGCGAATCACCAATCTTACTCTTTCAGTACACAGCAATGCTGCAATTGCTCCCCATTCCCCAAGCTCATCCCCATTGCTGGAGCTCTTCATGTTCTGCACCAGCAGTGGGGCCAAAACTTAAAAAAGTTATCTTGGTCACATGTAAGGTAGATATTTCCCAGGCTTGGGAGTGGGTAGGGTGGACAAAACATTTGCATCCTCTCATGTCTGTGATTTTCAGAGCATACAAAAATATCTGAAAGGTTTGCTGTGACAGTGTTGGAGAGTTGTTTTGGGCAGTGGGAACTAAACTTGTGGTAGTCAAAGTCTATATTGTCTGCATGGAAGACACCCAAGAGAAACCTGTTCTTTAACATGCCCCAACTTCTTTTAGAAACCTGCTTGGATTGGATTTCAGGAACAAAATAGCATGTACATGTCAGAGTCCAATACTCTCTGACCAAGTTCTTTTAGATATTCCACATGTCACATGTAGAGATGTAATATTTAATATAAAATGTACTTATGTGAAGATACTTGATGTTACACAGAATTTCTGATTTAGTGGAGTTTTACAAGCTGTACTGAAAACACAATACATATGTAAGTTACACTTGGCAAAATACACCTCCTATTGCAATACCCAGTTCAATCACAATATCAGTTGTGATTCCCATTACCAGTCTCTATAACATGCTCACTGTCATGACACTGGGTGTCCCCAGTTGCCAGGAAGGAGTATGTGTGTTGAAGCCAGCTCAAGCCCGTTGCTCTCTTTGAAATTCTTTTGTTAGTTGTTTAGATCTTATATTCTATGTTGGGTTGAGACACATATTCACTCCCCCCATGCTGGTCTGGCTAACTCAGGGAGACACTCACACTCTTTTAATGTGTTTGTTAGATGATCTTGTGCAGCCTGAAAATCAGTTTTCTGAATTTCATCTTTATTCAGTTGATCCACTCAACTGTTGATAGCTGTTTGTCTAAAACATAGGTCACCCTCCAGTTCCATTTGTCTTGAGATAAAGCCAGCTTCTTTGCAACAGCTGTGGTCATTCACAACCTGCATTATTGCCTGAGCTTCATGGGGACATCACCCTTGCTCATCTCCTCTAAATCTTCTTCCATTTTAAGCGTTTATTGGTCAGACACAGTGTGAAGAGTACACAAATATAGAAAAATGTCATATATGATGGGGAGGATCAGCAACATTAAGAGCAACAGGCAGGAAGAAAGTCACATTGGTAGTGTGGAGAAACCCATAAACAGTAAAGCAAATGTTGCAGATGGTGTGCTAATAACTAGTATGACATGTTTTTAAAGGGCTGTGTCACAGCACTTCACTTCCATACACACTGATGTCCTATTTCTAATAAACAATGCTGACAAGCAAATACTTCTTTCATGTTGCCTTCACTTTAACTGTGGTGCTAATGCAGGAATACTGTTTGGAAGAGGACTCTGGGACTTACTCAGAGCATAACCTGGCGGGTGTGGGGAAAGTGTTCCCTTTTGTGCTTGTTCTGAAGAACTGCTTTTGGTAAATGTTATACTGAGCTATCTGGGGAACACTCTTTATCTACAAAACAATCCTTTAAAATGTAATCATGGAGCTATGTAAAAAATAAATCAAGCAAAAGAAAGTAGGAAACTATTGTTATTGCTGAATTACTATCTAATTATATGTTTTTAAACATTAGTTTGCAGTGTGAACAATACAACTGAAGGTCTTCAAATACATTTATGTTTGTAAGTGGCACACAAGCAGTTTTTCAGAGGCCCAAGCTATGAACAGTAGTTTCTCCTTTTCATCCTGTACTGAGTACTGAGAGAATTACATTCAATAGCATGAGGTTCTCAGGTCAGGCTGTTAACCTCTTACAACGTTTATTGTCTGTGTATTGCTATTATGTCCTACTACCTGTGTGCTGTTACAAGGCATTTTCTTTTTGATAAGCCTGTCTTTTATTGATAGTATATTTTCTTCATCAAAAATGCTTTGGTTTTTACATTTCAAATGATTGTATTTTATGGAAAATTATTATAATTTTTACTCAGTTCTCCCACCTGGGTCTGTTGAATGAAAAGACTTGTTACATTCACCAAGGATAACAATAAAAGCAATTACAACATAGCATATTATATTTTTTTCAGGCTGCAGTTTAGAGCTTTAATTTTCCTTTAGTCTTCATCCCAAACTCCATTCTCTAATAACATTCACCATAGGAAGAAAAGAGCTTTAAGGTCTGTCCTTAGCAGCAGGAATGAGTGTTAATCAGCTATAAATTAGTTCTAGTCATTCACAAACATTTAGAGTAGGCTCATTACCTGGAAAGTAATCATGAAAAAGCTACTCTTCTTGCAGAATTTAATTTCGCTAGCAGAAACTAGTATGGATGATAGGCCAGAAAAGGCTGAGATAGTCTACTGTACAAAATGTTAGGGTATTTTTGCTCCTTTTAAGATTTTAAGATCTGACTTTCTAAGATGCCAAACTAGAGATAGCTTAGAGTGCATGATTTTTCAGAAAGAGCCCATCACTAAAAGCTTATAGTTTCTCATGATGGATTTTCAGACTTCAGAGGTGCCACCATAAACGAGCTCTAAATACTTTGTTTTGTCTGACTCCATTTTATACTTGAGAGTGTAGTTTGTGAATTCTTGTAAAGTTCCTGCAAAATACAAGATCTAAGTATTTACACTCAGATCCTCCTTGTCACAGAAAGGAAAATGATGTTGGGTTTCCATGATTTTACTGATAGTTTTTAACAGGGCTTTCAATTTCTGTTGGTAAGGAAGGAATCAAAGAAATCTGCTTTTAGCCTTAATTAAATACACTTTTCACCTGAACTAAGAAGTGAAACACTAACTTTATTGCTTTTGCTACCATTTTAGTACTTCACACTTTTATGTTAGAGCTTTAGCTACTCAAGTATCAAAAAAGCGTACACAATTTTAAGTTAAAAATATTCAAATCTCCTTTTTGGTTAGAACAGTATGTTTTAATACTCAGCATGGTGGAAAATTAGGACATTTTATTTAAATATGTGTCATAGAAACATGCTCTAAAATATTGACTTGTATATGTATCAAAGTACAATTTTCCACTATTGACACAAAGTCATGTGAATGTATCTAGCTATGAATATGAATGATACTCGTACACAAAAAATGTCATTTCGTCACATCCAGTTTTGGTCTTTGCAGTACAAGAAAGATACTGATGCATCAGAGCAACTCACCAGAAGACTTTGAAGATTGCTGGGGTTGGAGCACTGGAAGAACAAGTGGAAGCTGAGACAGCATGGCTTGTTCAGTCTGGAGAAAAGAAGGGGAAAGAGAGGCTTTATAAAGCTATCTAATGGGAAAATGTAGAGAGAATGGAGACCAGACTCTTCTTGAGAAGTCCAGTAGAAAAGCAAAATGCAACAGACACAGGTTGCAAGAATGTGAATTCAAATACAATCTTTTTCTCTATGAGGGTAATACAATGTCACAGCAGGCTCCTAGGGAGGTGGTGGAATCTCCATGGAGATGTTCCAACCTCAGGTGGACAAGGTTGAGCATCTGAGTAACACAATCTCACTGGACTTTCACTGTACAGAAGGTTGACACAGATGACTGCAAGAGGTCACTTCCAATCTTCATTACTGTGATTCTAGGTTTCTAGTTCATGAAGGTTGCTGAAGGGTTTTACAAGCATTTGTAGGCTATTCTGGTGAATATTACAGTTCTGCATACAAAAATATTTTGTCTCTTTCATTTTATGAGCTGGAAGCATTTCCCAGACATTGACTACATAAAGTATATTGTAAAGTATATTAGTGTGTGTTTGTATATCTATCTATCTATCTATCTACCTACCTACCTACCTACCTACCTACACAATTGCGTATACATTTCATGTTCTGGGCCTACACATTGTGACTATTAAGAAATACTGTCCTTTTGTCATTAAAGTAATTGAGAACATCTTGTGGTAGTCCAAATCCTTTAAAACATATTTACTTTCTCTGGTTGAGAAACTGAAAAAAAGTATTGGAATAGCATCCCAGTTTAGTCCATGTGCTTGTACATTCTTAGTTTTGGTTTGCAGTGTGTAAGTTTTTTGAGTGACAGATAATTAAGCCATGAGAATCTCAGGCATACTGATTCAGAAAAGGTATTTTGGGCTTCCAATGGGAATTGCTATATTTCATTTTTAACATATGTAAATGAAAATTCTTGTGGTGTACTATGGAGCACATTTCCTCCTTAGGCTCAAACTCTGCATGGGCAAATTGTTTTGATCTGCAAGCTACCATTCCAGTATACGTCAACCATAGAAATGAAAAATCAATACATTATTTAAAATAGCCTGATACCTAGTAACATACAAATGGCTCAACAATTTATCACTGACTGCAGAGGCATATCTGAGTGATATTGATATCAATAGTGTTAGAGAAGCTTCATGTGCCAACAGAAAATCTTTAGGACTATGTATATGTATATGCATTCAAAAAAGAAAAAAAATATTATTTCTATGACTAATACTGTGCGACTTTGGCCAATAGTCGCCACATGTGGATCTGTCAGAAATTGAACAGAAAAATATTGTACTAGAGGAATTTTTCTCCTTGGTAAAATATGAGTGGTAAACTCAAAAAGTTATTTATTAATGTGCTACCATCTATTTATTTTGGAACAATCATTTCAGAGTTCAACAGCAAATTACAGCGGAATTTTACTTTTACGAAAGTTCACACAAGCAAGACTGGAAGTTTCTAATTGCAGAGGAAAATGAAACCCAATTCCATCTCCATTTCCTCCATCACCTAAGCACCAAGTGACTTAACTTCCAGCACAATTCTTTAACCTAGCAGTTTCGCAGTTCTACCTTTCCTGTGAATTACACATGGCCACACAAGCAGCACCATGACACTACTCTCTGAAAAAGTATTGTCACTCCTCTTGTACTGAACAAGTTCCAAGCAATTTAAAGAAAAGATTTCTTCTTAATCCAAATTTCTCAACTTAGGCTCTGGAGTTGACACAACAGCATTGTTTAAAATTAATAGTAATCTAGTAGAAGATAAAGAGGTCCTTCATTTTGAAATTTTACTTTCCACCAAATACTTGAGTTAGTGTTGCAACTCCCACTTCCTGCTAGACATCCCTATTGCATGCAGCTTACAGCTTTCTGAACTTTACTTATCTTCATTTAGTCAGTAACTTGCAATCACTTTTTGTGGCTGATATCTGTAAGACTGTAATGGGTGCCTCAAGGCCACCATGTTGTCTATTTGGGACTGCATTAACCAAACAGAATCAAGACTTCCATAGGAAGTCTCACAGGAACTCCTCTCTGTGAGAGTCATTGGTCTTCAAGACATTTGTGTCCTGCCTGATGGCTTTCAGGCAAAAATTGAGGTATAATTTTTCATATATTAAGGCTTCAACATTTCAAACTCACTGCTTTACCTGTTGCATCTTTCTGCCGTGCTTTCGGTCAAATGGCACTGGATTAATTTTAAAAGACAGTTCGGCAGACTAAGCCTCAATACCACACACATCAACATCTCTTTCAAAACAGATCTTTGCAGTCATTTGCAGGATGTCCTGCAAAAGACAGCAAAGAGCTTCCAGGCTCCTTGTTTCCTCCCTGAGGAAGGATAGACCGTTTCTATTTTAGAACTGCAGTCTTAAGTACAAAAGAAATTCTTGGGAATTTTTTTGCCTAAATATTTTAATTATATTTAAACATAGTGACAATTTTCCTCTCTTAAAATACAAACAAACAAACAACAACCAGTTGTTATTAGAAAAAGGCACTTTAGCAAGGAAAAGTATTTAGGAACAGACCCAGGGTTTTTAAAAATATGACATAATGCTAGCAGAACCACCTTTTTAGACTCCCTTTATGGGTTCAGGTATTTCAAGAACATGGCAGTTGATTTAGCCCCCTCATGACTCATGTGAATGGACCTCAGACAGAACATATGGAAGTGTTTTCACCAAATGTGACCTTCTTATATATATAAGTTTGCAATATATATATATTATATTATATATAAGATCTTTGAATATAATCCCCTATATATGCACAGACTGTCGTACATATTCATATTGTAATGACTTTATTTTCTTGAAATTTGTTGTCAAATTGTCAGAACAGACACATATGTCATATGGTATGATACATGGCTTATGTATATAGCATACAGTGTATGCTATTGTCTTCAAGTACCTTTTTAAGAATCTTCCATCATGTTTTTTTGATGAGTAGAAAGAGATGAAAGTGTTACTTGCAAGGCCATTGAGATGATGTTGGAGCATACTAAAAAAGGCAGGGGTCACTGAATGTCACTGAGTGTTGAGTATAAATGTGATAATAGGATGAAATTAAGAGTGTAAAAATGGAAGCTGAAGAACAGAGTTCCTAATTATGAAACACATTTTTCTGAGAGCAAAGTTTCCTACAGCGAGAGTCAAGTAAGAGCTGTCTTAGCTTTGTAATAGAGGTTGGCTAAGCAGAGGTTACTTCAGAGTCTTTGAGATGCAGAGGTCTCTGCAAAATAGAAGAAAAAAAAAGTGATTTCTACATCTTTATCATAGAATCATGGAAGCATAGAATGGTTTGGGTTGGAAGGGACCTTAAAGATCAGCTAGTTCCAACCCCCCGTGGAACAGGGCAGGAACACCTTCCACTAGACCAGGTTGCTCAAAGCTCCATCCAACCTGGCCTTGAACATTTCTAGGAATGGGGCATCCACAACTTCTCTGGGCAACCTGTTCCAGTGCCTCACCACCCTCATAGTGAAGAATTTCTTCCTTATATCTAATCTAAATCTACTCTCTTTCAGTTTAAAGCCATTACCCCTTGTTCTACCACTACATGCCCTTGTAAAAAGTTCCTCTCCAGATTTCTTGTAGGCCCCCTTCAGGTACTGGAAGGCTACTATAAGGCCTCCCCAGAGCCTTCTCTTCTTGAGGCTGAACAACCCCAACTCTCTCAGCCTGTCTTCCTAGGAGAGGTGCTCCAGTCCTCTTATCATCTTCATGGCCCTCCTCTGGACCTGCTCCAACAGGTCCATGTCCTTCTTATGTTGGGGGCCCCAGAGCTAGACACAGTACTCACCAGAGCAGAGTAGAGGGGGAGAATCACCTCCCTTGACCTGCTGGTCACACTTCTTTTATGAATCACGCTTCTTTAATTATCACGCTTCTTTTTTTATGCCATTTCTTCTTCCTCCACATCATAGGCATAGTGATAAAAGACAGCAGAATCCACACAGTATAGACTTCCATGCTATAGGGTTCATATACAGTATCTGTACATTGGCTTCCCTTCAGCTACCTCTGATCAACATGAGTCCTGTTTGCAGTAAATTTCCTTTTTTAAAGACAGAATAACTGAATCCTTCTCTTAATATGCACTGGCAGTCAGCTGAGGCGAAGGGCTCATGAATCCACTTAAAGGTAAACTGAACAAAATACTAACATAAACACCATCGGTAATTTGACATTGGCCAGAAAACGGATCACATGACCAACAGGATCACTTTCACGTCTAACTTTTCTGATTGTTATTACAGTCAAACTTTTTGATTCTATTTCATCATTTAAGGAATGAATTTTGCTCTTGATTTGGTTCTTTGTCTGGCACAGAAAAAGCTGTCATGATCAGGGAGAGGGAAAGTACAGTCTAGGAACAGAAAATGAAATATTTTCTTACCAAATAGAAGAATTTTCAAAATATTGTACTTTGAATGCAATCTTTTCAAGTACTTCTTGGTGATTAGATCCTTCCTTCTAAGGAAAGCAAGAATGTCTCCTCTGGTCCTTTCCTTACAATAACTATTTCTCATTACTTATACTTCAAAATCTGTATCTTTTTTTTTAATTTGTAGTTGTCACTCTGATCTGAGCTATCATCCCCAGATTAAATATTTCTGTAGCTTTTTTTTTTTTCCTTTTTTAGTTTTAAGAAATAACCGGCCTATAATTTGGCATATCCTCACACAGAGATATTTTCTGGACTGTTTCTCACTGGCCGTTCTTGCTGTCCATCATGTCTTATCAAATAAAAGGACCACAGTTCCCATCAGGAAGTCTGTACATTTCAGTAGAACAGATGCCAGTGTCTGTTTAGTTACAAAGACATTTTAATCACCAGCTGGACTAGTACAGCCTACTCTTTTTAGTACAATGCCACAAATTATCCATATGGTTTCTGCACATGTTCTTTCCTGTTCATGGTGCTTACACATCAGATATTAAACAGTAATCAGGTGAGTAACAGAGATGCATAGTTGGTATTACAATTGTGAAGGTGTAGCATAAAGATAACAAGCTGTCCAGTTTTATGCCTCTGCAGATGGGGTTCTCCTGCTTGTGCCTTTGATGAGATAATGGAATTGGTGGGTCAGTGTTGCAGGCCATTGTCTGCTTTTTTTTGGTTTTTTTTCATTCTCCCCAGGATACCTTTATTCTTCTATGTACTTCATTCATATGTTTTCCTGTTATCAAATATCATTTCTTTATTCTCTTCTTACTTCACATGGCACTCACGTTACCAAAGATGCCATCTTATTGTGTTACTTTTTTTTTTCCCCTTTCATTTCCTTGTGGACACCAGGCTATCACGCTAAATGGCAGTTGTCTCCTATTACTAATGTAGTAAGAACATGGTAGTAGGGATATAAGGTTGCAAAAGGAAATATATGGAATTCAAATTTTTTTTTTTCTCTAAAACAATCAGTCACAAGGAGGTAGGAATGCAAAGTTTTTTTGTCCAGTTTAAACATGGAGTAAACATGCTGATAATTCACAACTGAAATGGACTATAGAGTTAGCTGAGAATTATTCCAAAATAGATATCCTTACTTTTTATTGCTTATCACTGAAATATGGTCTATGTATACATGCATGTACAGATTATTGCACATGTTCTGAACGGTTCACAAGACAGAACTGTTCTCTGCCTGGTCTAGAAGTGAGGCTTACTCTCCAAGGACACCCAAAGCACTCAGCTACACCTTGGAGTATCCCCACCATAAAACTTATAAATCATCATCATTCAAATCTTTATATAAAACATGTTTTAGTCTTGACAACTGCATAATACTTCAGCCAAGCTGGATGGCCATGATGAGTCTGCTACCTCCTCTTATTCCCCCTCCTTCTTCATCAACATTGGTGTCTTCAGGGCTGTTTTTCTCAATTTTCTCACTCCGCTCTCCCATAGCTGCTGTACAGCATTTTTCACCCTTTCTTAATCATGTTTTTGCAGGGGCACCACCAGCCACCAGTGTGGCTGGTGGGCCCAGCTGTGCCCTGTGGTGGGTCTGCTTTGGAGCTGACTAGAACCATCTGAAACGGGCTGTCCAGCATGGGCAGCCCCTGGCCTCTCCTCACAGAGGCCACCTGTGCAGCCCCCCGCTGCCAACACCTTGGCACCCACACACAATACAGATTAACAGGCCACATTAAATGAAAAAAGTTGCAAATTAACTGTTCTACTTTTTAAAGATAGGGATATCATAATAAACTTATTTTTTTATCTAAGGAGTTTATAGCATGCTTTTAGGAACATGGCAGTATCATTTTCAGCATTGCTAGTGACTAGGATAGCTAAAACACTAAAATACCAGACAGCAGATAAGTAGCATTGTTCACTGTGCAATGTTTAGTGTTTCAGAAAAGCCAGAAAATGAATTAAGACGACACTGCACCTACCTATTGCCAAAATGTTTCATTAATTGCAGAAGGTTCTTAAAAGGCTTGACAGTGTTTTCCTTTTGATTTGTGCCAGCGCTGATGCAAGCTGCCATTGCAGGAGACAATGCCGTCATCAGTGAAGGCATGCACACTGAACAGAGTCTACCGCCAGCTTAGGCAGTGCGTAGCTCATCGCATTCTTATTTGTTAAATGATGTAATTGAACCTTTTAGATGTCAATTGATTACAATTAGTATGGTCTTTCTTATTGCCCCCCTCCCATTTTACATGGATGTACATGTGCACACTTAAACACACAAAAGAATTGATAGCTATATGCACCTCCAAAACCAAATACTTTATGTAACATTTGTTACATAAAAGTCTTTAATACCAAAGATTCATAAGAAATAGCCCTGTGACATCCGAGACAAAAGTGGAGTTCTTATGTGTCAGGACTACTGCAAATGGGACATGCTCTAGCTGCTTTTATTTATTTTTATTGTATAGAATTGATCTACATTAAAGTATCTAAGGAACTTTTTGGAGAAAAATTTTGTAGCAGGTACAATTTTCATACTGCTATACAGGGACAGTGAATTTGCTGTGAATTAGAGAAAAGTATGAAAACATTTTTCTTGTTTGATTTCATAAGGCTTTGAAAGGGGAAGTTTCCTAATTTTGTTTTCTGATCCTTCCCCATAAGCCAGTGCCAGATGTCTACTGATAGTCTAAAGAGCATGTGGTCTTTGAATCCGCTCCAAAAAAAATTATATCCTCAAACTATGCCACATGAGAAAGGAAGGCATATTCATATTTTATTTACTTTCAAGATCTTTATAATTTGTTTATTTTTGTGTCAGTTTCAGCCTGAATAGTCTAAAAACATAGCTATATTGACTTAAGGTAGCACACTAAAATTTGATCAACTGTTTTCTACCACACAACAGTTGGGAAAGGAGAAACATATGGAAAGAAATAACTGTTAACTTTTCTCAGATACTGATATCCTCTTCCTCTAGTAAGGACAAACTCATCCATCAGCCAAAGCTTAGAGTATGGGACTCTGACTCCAGCAATCCCTTTTCATTTGATTTAATGGGAATCAGCTCAGAAAAATCCATATATTTGTCCTTAGCAGCCAGGACTTTGATGGGAAATATCCTAATGGAAAGAATGAGAAATGGAAAGTTGTTACTGCATCCTGTGTCACTCTGCCAGCACAGAAAAGGTGTGGCATATTCTGTTCCTTGTTATGAAACTTCAGATATATGCCCAGTATTGTTAGTTTGAGAGCAGAGCTTAGTATGTCTCTCCACATATCCTCAGTGAACACTCAGGATAGAAATTATTAAACAGAGTGACAAAAACTGACCCTGTAAAGCTTTTACATTCCAATCATTTTTGAATGAAAAGAGTTCAGCCTTCTTGACAAAAGCCCAGATTCTGATATGCTTATTAGTGTTAGATAGCTGCTTAACTCTACAGGGAGCCTTATTTTTATTGTAATGATTATCTTCAATGATTATCTTTTATCTTGTTTGATGAATGACATTGAGCCCTTGTAAAGAAAAGGCAAGAGAAATTTTTGAAAGTCTAAAGATGTGCAACATGTTTACATTTTCATTCAAAGACTATATTCATAATTGCATATCAAGAAGCAGGTGGCTGCCTGGTCCTTTGGGTTCAGTCAGGGCAATAGGACATAAGTACTCCCATCGTATACAGTTAGTAAAAGAGAAAGTCAGGGGAGCCAACTACATAGTGCATAAACCAGTATTTGTTTATCCATCTGCCTTATTTTTCTTTTCCATCCAGAGATTAAAGCATATACACATGCTACATTAAGCATCCTAGAGGAACAATTGCAAGTAGCTATCTTTTTTTAAGCATTGCCGATTTCCTTTTCTAATTACTAAAATAATTAAGAATTTGTGACAGTTATGTTCTGAATTAATGGCAAGGAAATGAGCTGTAACGCATAGAATGCTCTGTTCCATTGCCTACAACATGCTTTGGGAGAATTATTTGTATTATGCTTATGCTCATTTCTGCAAATAGCATGAGTCCGACTGGGTGCAGTGATAATTAAAAAGTGAACAAACTTACCTATTTGGCTCATCTGAGAAGCAAAGGAACTCTAAATTGCCCGTCTTAAAAGTGGGTATACTTCATTTACTACCACATGATGTTGGCTAGGCACTGCATGCCCATATAGTAATAATAGGAGTACTCTTAAAGTAAGCTGTGTTTCTGGAGAAGGATTAAGCACATTGTGGGAGATAAGCAAGTGAGAAAGGGAACTGGTTATTGTTTAGAATTTTCTTTTACAATTTTTTTTTTTTTTTTAGTTAAAAGATCAGATTTTGCTTTAAAGAAGTAGCTGACACTTTGCAATCTCCATCTATGCCTTTCTCTTCCTTTGAGGGCAAAAACTTAGAAATAAAGCCAATTTCTGCGGCAATCTCTGCCATGGCCTTGAGGACTGAATGAAATGTACTTTCCTGTCAGATACTGAAGATCCATACTAGTGGTGTTGGAACTGAAAGGGAAGCAGAGTCCTTTGTTGGAATATACATTTCTGTTGCAAGTCCTCCTCAGTTCCCTAGGAACATTTTCTTTTTATATCCCTTGCTGAAGTGAAAGAGGAAATTTACCAAGTCAGCACCTATTTATCCTTCTGAATGTCAAAACTGTCAAAAAGGAAGCTTATAAAATGATTTTTTTTTTAATAAGAATAGTTAGCCACTAATCACACGAGCATAAGTAGATACCTTAAATGAGGATGAGCTGCCAACTACTGAAAAGAAAATGATATTTTAGTGGAGAAATGTTAGAAACTAAGATAGACATGTTTTTGACTTTTGCTGCTGCACAGTTGGAAAGGAATTCATGAAGCTAACTTCATGGCCCTTGAAGTTCAGGAATGACAGTGGGTCTGTTGTCTTCTGACAGAATGAAAATTTAAGTTTCACTGGAGACACTAATGCCTTGTGATTTCAGAAGTAGCATCACATTCACAGAGAACAAAACATTCTTTACACCACTAAGAACTGATTAAGTGTAGAAGCAGAAGTCTGGAAATCACCTGAAACACAAAATATAAAAGGCAAGGTCCAGCCAACTGACTTTACCGGAAGAAAGTATCAATGGCTCTGTGGAAAAGTTAATGAAAAATACTGTCCAAATACTTACCCTCAGGCTAAGGAATAATAGCAATTTCTTGTCTCAAAATGTCATACCGCATTGGCAAAGTCAAATAATTTCAGAACAGAGAGTCAAGGATTTTGCTGAATAAAATGTTTCATTAATGTATAAATTATTATACTGACCTTAGCTCTCATTTGCACTGAAGGCCCATTAAGATGTATTTATGCCTTTGCCTACACCACACTTCCAAGTTAGTGAAGACAGAATTAGATCCAGGATGTTTGTCTACATAATTCCTAGGATCCTTAGGATTTTGGCCATATAGTTGTCTCTGTCTTTGACTGTTATACTTAGTACTGACCTCAAGGATAAGCACAAGAATGTCTTTATAACATACTGTTGTGGTTTAACCTGACAGGCAGCCAAATACTACGCAGCCGCTCACTCACTCCCCCCGCCCCCCCAGTGGGACGGGGAGAGAATCGGAAGGGTAGGAGTGAGAAAAACTCGTGGGTTGAGATAAAGACAGTTTAATAGAACAGAAAAGGGAGAATAATGATAATAAATAATGATAGAATATACAAAATGAGTGATGCACAATGCAATTGCTCACCACCCGCGCTGACCGATAACCAAGTAGCGATCGGCCCTTCCTGGATCACGCCTACCGTTCATATACTGAGCATGACGTCACATGGTATGGAATACCCCATTAGCCAGCTGGGCTGGCTGTCCTGATTATGTTCCCTCCCATCTCGTGTACCTAGCTCAGTCAATAGGCACGGGAGCTGTCCTTGGACTAGGAGGGCACTTAGCAACAACTGAAAACATCGGTGTGTTATCAACATTCTCCTCGTACTAAATCCAAAACACAGCACTAGGAAGAAATTTAACCCTATCCCAACCGAAACTAGGACAGTATCCACCCCTTATTCCATACCATTTACGTTATGCTTAGGTCTCACATTTTTTCGATACCTTTCAATTAATCACCACTATCTTTTTTATATATATACATATATAACACATATACATACATATATACATATAATACATATACATACATATATATATACATAAATATATATAAATGTCCATTGAGTTCTTTTAGTCCACAACTTTGGGCTCCATCTGTCATAACAGTCTTTCAGGGCCAGAAGGATGGTGTGTGGTGTTGGGCTGTTGCATCCTGAAGCCAGTTCTCATTTCGGTACTGCTGCGCTCGTCCAGTTCTATCATCGTTGCACTTTGCTCGGTTTCATCGGAGTTAGTTCATTCTTCATTAATCTGGGTGATTTTCACTGCTATACCATTGATAGCAACCATAGAAATAATGATATACAATATCATATAACAATTGACATCATAAAATTCAGTTCATTGGCTATTTTCACCCAAAATCAAATCCCCTTGAGGTACACACCGGACTTGCCCATCCTTTCGCATCACCCACCAAGTGTACCCAGGTCCTTGAGCAAAAGCAATCCCATGGATGGGTTTTCCCTTGCCAGAGGCAGGAGTAACCCAGACTGTCTTCCCCAGCATATTTCTTATGTGCACGACAGGAACTTTATCTCCATCTACAGTACGTAAAAGTCTTGATTGGGCAGGGCCAGCTCGATTAACAGACCCCCTAGTGTTGACTAACCAGGTGGCTTTTGCTAAATGTGTATCCCAATGCTTGAATGTCCCACCACCCATTGCCCTCAGTGCTGTCTTTAGCAGCCCGTTGTATCGTTCGATTTTCCCGGAGGCTGGTGCATGGTAGGGGATGTGATAGACCCACTCAATGCCGTGCTCTTTGGCCCAGGTGTCTATGAGGGTGTTTCAGAAATGAGTCCCGTTGTCTGACTCAATTCTTTCTGGGGTGCCATGTCGCCACAGGACTTGCTTTTCAAGGCCCAGGATGGTGTTCCGGGCAGTGGCATGGGGCACAGGGTATGTTTCTAGCCAGCCGGTGGTTGCTTCCACCATGGTGAGCACATAGCGCTTGCCGTGCCGGGTTTGTGGGAGTGTGCTACAATCAATCTGCCAGGCCTCCCCATATTTGTATTTCAATCATCATCCTCCATACCAAAGAGGCTTTACTCGCTTGGCTTGTTTGACTGCAGCGCACGTTTCACATTCATGGATAACCTGTGCAATAGCGTCCATGGTTAAGTCCACCCCTCGATCACGAGCCCATCTATATGTTGCATCTCTTCCTTGATGGCCTGAGGCATCATGGGCCCACTGAGCTATAAATAATTCACCCTTATGTTGCCAGTCCAGATCCACCTGGGCCACTTCAATCTTAGCAGCCTGGTCCACCTGCTGGTTGTTTTGATGTTCTTCAGTGGCCCGTCTCTTGGGTACGTGAGCATCTACGTGACGTACTTTTACAACCAGGTTCTCTACTCGGGCAGCAATATCTTGCCACAATGCGGCAGCCCAGATGGGTTTACCTCTGCGCTGCCAGTTGTTCTGCTACCACTGCTGCAACCACCCCCACAGGGCATTTGCCACCATCCATGAGTCAGTATAGATATAGAGTACTGGCCATTTTTCTCGTTCAGCAATGTCCAAGGCCAGCTGGATGGCTTTTACCTCTGCAAACTGGCTCGATTCACCTTCTCCTTCAGCAGTTTCTGCAACTTGGCGTATAGGACTCCATACAGCAGCTTTCCATCTCCGATGCTTTCCCACAAGGCGACAGGACCCATCAGTGAACAGGGCATATTGCTTCTCGCTTTCTGGTAGTTTATTATACAGTGGGGCTTCTTCAGCACGTGTCACCTCCTCCTCTGTGGATATTCCAAAATCTTTGCCTTCTGGCCAGTTCGTGATCACCTCCAAGATTCCTGGGCGACTGGGGTTTCCTATTCGGGCCCGTTGTGTGATCAGTGCGAACCACTTACTCCACGTAGCATCAGTTGCATGATGTGTAGAGGGGACCCTCCCTTTGAACATCCAGCCCAGCACCGGCAGTCGGGGTGCCAGGAGGAGCTGTGCTTCAGTACCAACCACTTCCGAAGCAGCTCGAACCCCTTCATATGCTGCCAATATCTCCTTCTCAGTTGGAGTGTAGCGGGCCTCGGATCCTCTGTATCCCCGACTCCAGAACCCTAAGGGTCGACCTCGAGTCTCCCCTGGTGCTTTCTGCCAGAGGCTCCAGGTAGGACCATTCTCCCCAGCTGCAGTGTAGAGCACATTCTTCACATCTTGTCCTGCCCGGACTGGCCCAAGGGCTACTGCATGGACTATCTCCTGTTTAATTTGTTCAAAGGCTTGTTGTTTCTCAGGGCCCCATCTGAAGTCGTTCTTCTTCCTGGTCACGTGATAGAGAGGGCTTACAATCAGGCTGTAATCTGGAATATGCATTCTCCAAAAACCCACAACGCCTAAGAAAACTTGTGTTTCCCTTTTGCTAGTTGGTGGGGACATGGCTGTTATTTTGTTGATCACATCCATTGGGATCTGACGACGTCCATCTTGCCATTTTATTCCTAAAAACTGGATCTCCTGTGCAGGTCCCTTGACCTTACTTTGTTTTATGGCAAAACCGGCTTTCAGAAGGATTTGAATTATTCTCTCCCCTTTCTCAAAAACTTCTTCTGCTGTGTTGCCCCATACGATGATGTCATCAATGTATTGCAGGTGTTCTGGAGCCTCACCCTGTTCCAGTGTGGTGTGAATTAGTCCATGGCAAATGGTAGGGCTGTGTTTCCACCCCTGGGGCAGTCGGTTCCAGGTGTACTGGACGCCCCTCCAAGTGAAAGCAAACTGTGGCCTGCACTCTGCTGCCAAAGGGATGGAGAAGAAGGCATTAGCAATGTCAATTGGGGCGTACCACTTGGCTGCCTTTGACTCCAGTTCGTATTGAAGTTCTAGCATGTCCGGCACGGCAGCACTCAGTGGCGGCGTGACTTCGTTCAGGCCACGGTAGTCTACTGTTAGTCTCCACTCTCCAGTAGACTTTCGCACTGGCCATATGGGACTGTTGAAGGGTGAGCGAGTCTTGCTGATCACTCCTTGGCACTCCAATCGACGAATCAGCTCATGGATAGGGATCAGGGAATCTCGGTTGGTGCGGTATTGTCGCCGATGCACTGTTGTGGTAGCGATTGGTACTTGTTGTTCTTCAACCCTCAACAACCCCACAACAGAAGGGTCCTCTGAGAGACCAGGCAAGGTGGACAGCTGTTTAATTTCCTCCGTCTCCAGGGCAGCTATACCAAAAGCCCACCGGTACCCTTTTGGGTCCTTAAAATACCCTCTCCTGAGATAGTCTATGCCAAGGATGCACGGAGCCTCTGGGCCAGTCACAATGGGGTGCTTCTGCCACTCATTCCCGGTTAGGCTCACTTCGGCCTCCAATACAGTTAACTCTTGGGATCCCCCTGTCACTCCAGAAATACAAATGGGTTCTGCCCCTTTATAGCTTGACGGCATTAGGGTGCACTGTGCACCAGTGTCTACGAGAGCCTTATACTCCTGTGGGTCTGATGTGCCAGGCCATCGAATCCACACAGTCCAGTAAACCCGGTTGTCCCTTTCCTCCACCTGGCTGGAGGCAGGGCCCCTCTAGTTCTGGTCATAGTATCCGCTTCTCACTTCTTGCAAACGTGAGTCAAGAATTCCTTCATTACAGTCCAAAGTAAGATCAGCCCTTCTACTCTGTCTGGGGAACTGTTCACTGGAAACTGGACCGTCGTGGAACAGGTTTTTCCTGAAAACTGGAGCAGCATTTTTCCTGAGAGAACCCCCTTGTGTGATTGTTTTTCCTTGCAACTCACGTACACGTGCCTCTAGGGTCAAGGTAGGCTTTCCATCCCACTGCCTCATGTCCTCTCCGTGGTCACGCAGGTAAAACCACAGGGTGCCCCGTGGTGTGTACTTTCGATATCCTCTCTCTTGAGGAGAAAAACGCTGACTCCTAATGGCTGAGATACTGGTCTGTACAGGTGGAGAATAGGACCTATCGTCTTTGAGTTGCTGGACCTCTCGGGATAGTTTCTCTACAGCCGAGACAAGGGAGGAGGAGATAGTTTCTTCGAAATCCCGAAGTCTGTTAACCACCTCATCCACCGTTGGTGCTTCTTCCTCTTTCCAGCACAGTACTGCCAACGAACTGGCGTACGATGCTGGTGCGCTCCGTACCAACTTCCGCCACATGGGTCGGGTGCACTGGACATCATCTGGATCTTTGGGTGCTCGGCCGTCGTCCAGGTCACTATAAACCACCTCCAGCACGCCTAGTTCTCTCAGGTACTGGATACCTCTCTCCATAGGGGTCCATTTGCCTAGGCGATATATAACATCTTCCTTGAAGGGATACCTTTCCTTCACGCCTGACAGCAGTCGCCTCCAGAGGCTGAGGACCTGTGTCCCTTTTCCGATTGCTTTGTCAATACCCGCTTCCCTAGCAAGGGATCCCAGCTGTTTGGCCTCCTTCCCCTCTAATTCCAGGCTACTGGCCCCATTATCCCAGCATCGGAGCAGCCAGGTAACAACATGCTCGCCTGGACGACGGCTGAAATCTTTCCGCATATCTCGCAGCTCACTCAGGGATAGGGATCGGGTGGTTTCCGTCTCGTTTATGAGTTCTTCCTCTTCCTCCTCCTCTCCTCGTGATGCCCCTGCTCTTTCATCATCCCTTTCTAAACGACCTGATCTCCGCTTCCAAGATTTCCTCTTCTGTACAGGGGCAACGGATACCAGCAAGGGTTGGTCCTCTGGTTCAGCTGTAGTGCCTGTTGCTGGGGTTTGGGTAGCTGCAGTGCTTGTCATGGGGGTTGGAGTAATTGTAGTGCCTGTTGCCGGAGCTTGAGTGGCTGCAGTGCTTGTCGCAGGGGTTGGAGAAGCTACGGTGACTGTTGCCGGGGTTTGAGTAGCCACAGGGGTTGTCATGGGGGTTGGAGTAGCCGCAGTGCCTGTCGTGGGGTTTTGAGTAGCCACTGCGTCTGTAGCCGCCCCCGAGACTTGCCGCTCCGCCCGCCCCGATGAGGCACCGCTGCTTGCCCTCCCTCTTTTCTTGTTCCTGAGGGTTGATCTCTGGACAGTATTCCTGAATAGGTGTTTAACCCTAAACAAGGCCTGAACCACATTCAGGAGACATAGCAATATGATCATGCTTGTTTGAACATCCCAAGGATATTCAAAATTCTCAGGGAATATTGTGGACATCTTTGTGAAGAGGATAGAAGAAAAAGGAGTTTCTGACGATATGGAAGGGAAGATGAACAAGTGGGAGAGAGTGTCCCATCCCGTCTCCCCCTTAAATTCATTCTCCGAGGAGAAGCAAGTGCAATTACCAATAATTTCTAAGAGGTGGTTCCCAAGGTACAGAAATGACGGCAGTGCCGAATACAGATACCAGATTAGACTTACGACCAACGATTTTATCACCTCATAAAACAGCAACAAAATGATAATCTTGGCCCAGTTCCGAATAATGATAAACAGCACAAACGGGAACATATACTGCAAGCAAGGTATTACATGACCCAACATTGAGAGCCAGCCCCACAACTTTGACAGCCAATACATCAACATTGTGACCAATCAATATAATGGATGCTTGTAACAATTTTGCCTTAACGCACTTTGGTCAGATCTATCGTTATCTCAACCCTTCGAGCCCCACGTTGGGCGCCAAAAAGGACTGTCGTGGTTTAACCTGACAGGCAGCCAAATACCACGCAGCCGCTCACTCACTCCCCCCGCCCCCCCAGTGGGACGGGGAGAGAATCGGAAGGGTAGGAGTGAGAAAAACTCGTGGGTTGAGATAAAGACAGTTTAATAGAACAGAAAAGGGAGAATAATGATAATAAATAATGATAGAATATACAAAATGAGTGATGCACAATGCAATTGCTCACCACCCGCGCTGACCGATAACCAAGTAGCGATCGGCCCTTCCTGGATCACGCCTACCCTTCATATACTGAGCATGACGTCACATGGTATGGAATACCCCATTAGCCAGCTGGGCTGGCTGTCCTGATTATGTTCCCTCCCATCTCGTGTACCTAGCTCAGTCAGTAGGCACAGGAGCTGTCCTTGGACTAGGAGGGCACTTAGCAACAACTGAAAACATCAGTGTGTTATCAACATTCTCCTCGTACTAAATCCAAAACACAGCACTAGGAAGAAATTTAACCCTATCCCAGCCGAAACTAGGACACATACTCTTTCTTCTACTGGGAAAAAATGGCACTTTAGACCCCAAGATGCAGACTCTGGAGGAACTGATCAGTTTAATCCATCTCAATCCAACATATCACATGTAAGAATTAATATTGCTGTTAGAGCTTTCAGAGGCCTTCTTATTATACACATTAATTTTAATGGAAATATGCTACTCTAGATTTTCCTAGCATAAATACACTTCTACAGTTTCTAGTAAAATTAAATTGTTTTACAGTAAATCTGCCAGCACTATTTTTCACTTTAGAAGAAAAATGAAATGGGTGTATTCTGGATAGGGTTTTTGGTGGTGGAGTTAGTGTGTTTTGAGATTTTACCATTTTGTTTGAAATCTATAATTTTATTAGGAAAACATTTTCATTTGTTAATTGGCTTTTCAGCAACTCAGTATCCATTTACATTCTGATAGACTCATCATTACACAGGAAGAAAAAACATTTAGCCTCCTTGCATTCCAGAGGATAAATTGCAGAAGCTAATCTTTCATGAAATATGGAAGAAGTGCAAAACTATGATCTACCTTCCAAGCTGTCAACACCTGAATTATAGGAAAAGAGGACAGAAAACAGCTATTTATCCACTCTGATTTAATAATGTTCTTCCAGTTTTGTACCTGTGTACGCGTTGTTGAAGATTAACATATAGAGGGTAAATATGAAAAAAGTTCAGTAATTGTTTATAAATGATCCTTCTATGGAAAAAAAAAAATTGCAAAACCAAAATAAAACTGAATAAAACTGAAAATTCCCAGTTCCTGAAGGGAAGTAGGAAGGGAAGATGGGTCTCAACTTACTACCATTCACTGAACTACAGAAAACGACTGCTTCTGTCTCCAGTTAATTACCAGAGCAGAAACAAAGCAGCAAAAGATTTATGCACCCAAAGAACCAATGACTTGTGGGAGCATGTAAGTATCTCCTTATGAAAGCCATAACAGTCCTTTCTGAGTCATACATATGAATTGCATGCTTTAGGGGAAAGTTCTCCACATAAAACTTGTCTTCTACTCGTGTATCGACCATAAATATATCTATCAAGGAGTGGTAAGAGATGTTACATGAGGGAATTGTGCAGAGAATTTTTTTTTTTTTAATTTTTATTTTTCCCAGATTCATGTTTTTGAGGTCTCCAGATTACACCTAAAATTAATTTAAGGTATATATCTAAATTGCCCCATGGAGTGAATTTTAGCAAGCTGTTCAAGCTAAGCTTTGATCAAACCCAGTGAAACTGATACCTGAAACAGCTGGTAAAATTTGGTCTGCTTTGTTGTCATTAGTTGCTGTTGTTGTCTTACCTCTACCAAGGATCTGATCTGAAAATATGCTCTAACATTCTTCAGGATTGACTCTACACATCCATGTCACAGGTTTACTGGGAAAGGATTCAAACATTGTGTGGAAAAATGTCAAGACATCTTTTTGTTGGAAAACAGAATAATTAATTCACATAATGGTTGGAGTATTGTAGATTACAGTCTCTTGGGAAGAGCTTAATGCTGATAAGTGGTGTCCATCCAGCATGTATCCTGGTGGACAATTCTCAAGTGAAAACGGACTTATATTGACTAACTAGTAAGGCTTGCACTGCAATTTCTGAGACAAAACAAAACCAAAACCATACAATGCCCCAGCCCCCAAAACCAAACCAAACCAACCAAACCAAACCAAACCAAACCAAACCAACCAAACAAAAAAAAACCCACAAAAAAACCTGCAAACCAAAGCTGTAAGCAGTATGTGGTTTCTTTGTTTCATGCTACTAGATAAATTAAACTTAATTTAAACACTAAAATTTGATTGATGGCTTCCAGTAGAAAAAATGATCGGCAGCAGCTGCCACTGTTAACAGAAGAATTTAAAAACAAACAAGCAAGAGTTAGGAAAGATGTCTAGGAATATTCTCATAGGTAACAGTTGATCATTTATCCTAGAGACAAAATAATGTCACAGGTTCACCTTTTATTATAATGGTGAGCAGTACTGAGATATGAGGAAGAAAAAATTAAAAGGGAACTGCATATTAAAGCCTTCCAATTTTGTTTATAACACCTTAGAAAATATTTTAAAATGCCTGCAAACTGCTACCACCACTGTTTTGACTGTGTCCCGGTTTCGGCTGGGATAGGGTTAAATTTCTTCCTAGTGCTGTGTTTTGGATTTAGTATGAGGAGAATGTTGATAACACCTTAGAAAATATTTTAAAATGCCTGCAAACTGCTACCACCACTGTTTTGACTGTGTCCCGGTTTCGGCTGGGATAGGGTTAAATTTCTTCCTAGTGCTGTGTTTTGGATTTAGTATGAGGAGAATGTTTTCAGTTGTTGCTAGGTACCCTCCTAGTCCAAGGACAGCTCCCGTGCCTACTGACTGAGCTGGGTACACAAGATGGGCGGGAACATAATCAGGACAGCCAGCCCAGCTGGCCAATGGGGTATTCCATACCATGGGATGTCATGCTCAGTATATGAAGGGTAGGCGTGATCCAGGAAGTGCCGATCGCTACTTGGTTATCGGTCAGCGCGGGTGGTGAGCAATTGTATTGTGTATCACTCATTTTGTATATTCTATCATTATTTATTATCATTATTTTCCCTTTTCTGTTCTATTAAACTGTCTTTATCTCAACCCACGAGTTTTTCTCACTCTTACCCTTCCGATTCTCTCCCCGTCCCACTGGGGGGGGCGGGGGGAGTGAATGAGCGGCTGTGTGGTATTTGGCTGCCTACCAGGTTAAACCACGACAACTGCCACCACCACTTTTTTCTGGACATTTCATTAACATTGGTGAGATCATTCCCAGATCATGAGATCTGTGTCTCTTATCCCAGCCTAAATGTAATATATTTTCTCTGTCATATTTCTCAGTTATTGCCACTTAGGATAGAAAAATTAAGAAACTGGATTTAACACAGAAAACATAGATGTTCAGAAAAGATAAAACACCAGTAACTATTCAAAATCTATTTTAGGACCATCAGCATTACAAGTTGAAAATAATTTGTATCTAAAAAGATCATTCAGATCTTTTCTGTTCTGCTCAGGAAATTGGATAGTGTTGTTTAATGCCACTCACATAAAATTTTAACTGTTTTCTGCAGCCAGACTAAACTAGGAGTAGCACTAACAAAAACATTCTGTAAATCATTTATGCGTAAATTCATATATTACTCCAAAACCCAGATATATGACAGCAGCTTCAAAAAGAAAGTTTTAAAACTTCAAAGGAAAGGTGGTTGTGTTTTTTTTTTTTTCTTTTTGGGCTTTTCTTTTTGGCAGATAACTCTTGAAAAGAAATATATTTTATACCTGATTTATATGTTTGGCTATATTTCAAAGTCTTTCTTAATATTTTTTTTTTTTCAAAATTTCACTACTTAATGAATTTTCAGATTCAAATGTGAAACTCCACCTCACTTAGGACTTTCATTTAATTGCTGTTGACCAATACCTATTATTTTGATGTTTGCATCTTTCACTGGTCTGTTTCTATATTAATTTCTTTGAATCAATATCTCCTGCATTTAGTTTCACCCTAGTTCCTAATGAAAGTCAGTGATTCTTGTTTATAAATGGGCTAGTATTAGGGATTTTAATGATTAATTGTTAAACACACCTAATGTGTTATGGAATTAAAAAAAAAAAAAGATACCTATCTTGTATTGTCTTTGCTCATTTAGGTGTTTGAATGTCCTAAAAATGTGACCCTTGCCTCAAGTTTCCATTTCATCCATCCATCCAAGAGATATATATTTCTGTACTGATTCTGAAAGAATTTGTACACGAAGCCTAGAAATTAAACAATATATTCTGTTTCTGATTGCTTAAACTTTCCCAAGTTCTTTTTTGACAATAATTGTTAATGCTCTTTTTATTTGAGTCTGTACAGAACATACATATCAGAAAATAGGAAGGCAGAAGGAGTACAAAAATGCAAGAAAAAGCTACAGTGTTACAAAAGCAAATTATTGACATGTTGTTTACCACTAACTTCTGTAGTTTATTTTTGCCAGTGGAACAATGCCAATAATACTGTATGAACTGCACCCAGGGTTCAAGTTCTGAACATTATTTAAATGTATCTGCCAGTAACTTATTCTGAAAACTAGAGCACTAAAAAACAGCCTAGAGATTAAAAAAAAAAAAGATCACAACATCCTCTTCTCTAAAGTGGACAGGTATGGATTTGATGGGTGGACTGTCCGATGGGTGAGGAATTGGTTGGATGGTCACATCCAGAGGGTAGTGGTCAATGGCTCAATGTCCAGATGGAGATTGGTGGCAAGTGGTGGCCTGCAGGCATCCTTATTGGGACCAGTAGTGTTTAACATCTTCATCAGTGACATAGACAGTGGGATCGAGTGCACCCTCAGCAAGTGTGGAGATGACACCACGCTGCATGGTGCAGCTGACATGCCTGAGGGCTGGGATGTCAGTCAGAGGGACCTGGACAAGTTTGAGAAGTGGGCCCGTGTGAACCTCATGAGGTTCAATAGGGCCAAGTGCAAGGTCCTGCAGCTGGGTCGGGGCAACCCCTGGTATCAATACAGGCTGGGGGATGAAGGGATTGAGAGCCGCCCTGCCGAGAAGGACTTAGGTGTACTGGCAGATGAAAAGCTGGACACGAGCTGGCAGTGTGCGCTCGCAGCCCAGAAGGCCAGCCGTATCCTGGGCTACATCCAAAGAGGGTCAGCAGGTTGAGGGAGGTGATTCTGCCCCTCAACTCTGCTCCGGTGAGATCCCACCTGGAGTACTGCGTCCAGCTCTGGAGCCTTCAGCAGAAGACTTGGACCTGTTGGAGCGGATCCAGAGGAGGGCCATGAAAATGATCAGGGGGATGGAACACCTCTCCTATGAGGACAAGCTGAGAGTTTTGGGGCTGTTCAGCCTCGAGAAGAGAAGGCTTTGGGGAGATCTTATTGCAGCTTAGGACTTAAAAGGGGCTTATAAGAAAGATGGGTACAAACTTTTTAGCAGGGTCTGTTGTGAAAGGACAAGGGGTAATGGTTTTAAACTAAAAGGGGATTGATTTAGGCTAACTATAAGGAAGAAATTATTTATGATGAGGGTGGTGAAACACTGGCACAGGTTGCCCAGAGAAGTTGTGGTAGATGTCCCATCCCTGGAAACATTCAAGGTCAGGTTGGACGCGGCTCTGAGTAACGTGATCTAGTTGAAGATGTCCCTGTTCTGTTCATTGCAGGGGGGTTGGACTAGATGACTTTTAAAGGTCCCTTCTGACCCAAACTGTTCTGTGATTATATGATTCTATAATATGTAGAATGTGATATCTTCTGGAGGCAGCGATTTGAGATGGTACAGCACTGAATTGTATTAAGCAGAGGCAATAGGCATCTGCTGTGCAAGAGGGGACCTACTACCAAAACCTGCACAAGAAAGCACAGTGAATTTTCATTTTCAAGTTTGAGTACTTTTTTATTCAGGAATGCTCTTGCAACTCCCCACAAACCAATGGACACTACAAACAATCAATTACCCATAAGCAAAAATGTAAAAACAACTGTCAGGTATTTTAGCGAAGAGGTGATTTCACTTAGAATGGCCTGAGAACAAAGTCAGGCTTTTGCTGCAGTCCATGCTTGCCTATCTTCAGCTAATCTACCGTAACATTGTCAGAGAGTGAAATACTGGTTCTGCTGTGGAAAATATGAGCTTGGCATTTATCTTTGCCAGGCCAGAGTTTCAACCCAAGTGAGCAATGGGCTACAACAATAATTTTTCATGTTTTATCTTTGTCATTCTCTTATTTGTGGTGAACACACATGTCAGTGAAAGAAACTTCCAGAGATGGATGGCCTAATGTATCTGAATTTATAACCTTAATTTGAAATTAGAATGTGTCAAAAAGTGTATACCCAAATAAGTTCTGAGAAAAGTTATTGACGAACACACAACTGTTTTCCAGCTTTCCAAGAAGATGAACTTAATAAAGTCTTACAGAGCACTGAAAACGTGTTTTAAAGGAGTGTGGGGAGAAGAAAAAACAGTTTTTTAGTAGTTATTTGAAAAAAGGAAAAGATTTCAGGAAAAATCCAAAACACTCTTCTATAGTAACTCAGGTGACTCATTCTCTTTTACAGACTGTGTTCCTATATTGCGTTAGAGCTCTTCAAGAGAAGAAACAGTTCCTAAGAGTACTCTTATTAATGTCGTGCTGAGGCAATTTAGTTCAGCCAGACACATTTGCCTCATGATAAACATTGAAAGTTGGAAGAACTAAACTAAAAGTATAACATGTTATCATAGCATAGTTTGAAATAGAGTGTTTGGAGTTTTAGTGCTTTAGTGAGGAGACTTGAGGGGTGACCTCATTGCTGTCTACAACTTCCTTATGAGCGGGAGTGGAGAGGGATCTCTTCTCTCTGGGGTCCGGTGATAGGACGTGAGGGAATGGCTTAAAGCTGCATCAGGGGAAGTTCAGATTGGATATTAGCAAAAAGTTCTTCACTGAGAGGATGGTCAAGCAGTGGAACAAGCTGCCCAGAGAAGTGGTCCTGGCCCTAAACCTATTGGCGTTCAAGAAGCATTTCGACAAACCAATATATGGTTTAACTTTTAACTTGCCCTGTGTGAAATCAGGAGTTGGACTCGATGATCCTCGTGAATCCATTCCAGCTCAGGATATTCTATGATTCTATGACCTAATTGTTTGTTAAGGAATGACATTCCTGTATAAAGCAGTTGCTTTTCATGAATTAATAAATAAAATTGTACTATTAGTCAATATTCATTTGATATGTAATTTAAGTAAATGGTCAAAAAATTAAACCTAATTTTTAGTTTTTCTTTTTGAACAAGTGTAACTATAGGAACAAAGACAGTTCACCAAAGGAATGATGGATATACTCCATTTCAGGAGAAACAAAAAAAAAATTCCTTTGAGGTTTTCAAAGTTTCAAAGTTGTGTGGTAGTTTTATTTTTATTTGGGAAACCTACCTTCTGATTTCTGCAGAATAAAAATACTTTATGAAATACCTGTATACTTGTTGTGCTTGTGAAGGAGACTTAATTCTTGTCTTAATATATCAAAAGTTATTAAGAATAATTAAGATTTCTGTATCACCTCCATAACTGCAGTGTATGCATGACCAATGTTGTATTTGGGGAGTTTGAGTTTACTAAGCAGAATAATTTTCTGTTGTTTTTTTTTTTTTTTTTTTTCCCTTTTTATCTGCTGTAAAGTAACAGGATACAATCCTTAAATTATTCTTTTTGGAACATATTTTCTTCTGGACCAGGTAACCAAATTCCCCATTAGTTTGAATCGGTGTTATTCAAAATAAGAGCCTGTATAATAATGTGTCTAGAAGCAGACATGTTTAATAGCCCAAAATGTAAGCACTCCAACTCCTGCAAAACTCTCTGTTCCTCCTGTATGAAATGAGAGAAGAATTTTTGTGAGTTTATGTCATATTTGAGATCGTTTGATAATTCCCAAATGGACCGTAGTGTTGTCCTATGGCTGCTTGCATTATCACATTGTTGTGTGCTCCTAAATCAGCCTTTCAACAACAAATTCAAAAGCATAAGAATAATTTAAAAGTTTATACTATCACACTTCTCCATTGCAAATACTGACAGGGAGCTCGCTCCACTTTCAACATACTAAAAATGACATTTTTGAAAGTTCTGCTAGATATTTTTATAGTAATATTTGCTCATCAGGTGATTTTTGAATAATATGACTTAACTTAAATCTGGGTGTTTGTGAGTAACTAGTTGCTTGTAGCTACCTCAGAAATGTACTAATTACCAAACTGACCAAAATAAACACATTCACATGTCTAAGCCTTCACTGTGGCAAGAGGTTATTCTCAAAAATAATATGATGAAATGGACACACTAGACTTCATCCTGAAGCATTGCAGTATATCCTTCAAAGCTACTGCTCACAGCTGTGCTGCCCTTTTGCCTCAGACAGGTAACCAGCACTCACCACCTTGGAGACTCATGAAAAACTGGAGGTAAAAAAAAGGAATATTCTTCGTATGAATACCGTTCGCTTATCAGGAAAAAAAAAAAGAAAAAAAAAAAAGAAAAAAAGAAACATGATTTCCATTAATTCAAACCTCAAATATGCCATCTCAGTGTGTTCCTGACCAGTACCTTCTCTCTCTCTTTATTTTCTCTCAGGGCTGTACGATCTGTTCTGTAACTTTTTTGCCTTCAAAATACGGAATTTGCCTTCAGGGACCATTGCCTCCCAGGCCTTGCTTTTTCACTTTTCCAAGGAGAACCGAGTTTGCTAATTTCTCATTCCTATTTTGGGTTGTGAAGGTTAAATATTCTGATTTTAAATTAACTCTTTAGTTAACTTTTAATTACTAGTACAGCTTTTTAATGTAGTCCAGACAAGAGAAGGAAGTTTTATTTCGTCTTAATGGACTTTCTGGCAAATGTATTGGATTAAGCTCCTGTTCAGTTCAAAGGCAACTTGACAGAGAAGAGCTGATCATTTCTGAAAACATATGCTTCTCAACCACCTACAGAATTTCAGTTATGAACTGAAGTTTTGGTGGTCCAGGTACCAACACAAGCCTGATACAAACACTAGCTTCAGTACTATGGTTTTTCAGGAGAAATGCCCTAATCCTATGTGACCATGCAAGCACTTAGTATTTGAATGTCTAGGCTGAACACACCCAGCTAAAAGCACATGCTTTATTCATAGCTAGCTTTTAAAATAAGACTGTCTATTTGTTTCATGACAACATTTTCTTCAATATAGTTAATCAAACAAAAAAGCCTAGACAGTTATATCCATTGTCACAAGTGAAGTTCATGAAATTGAGAGTTATAACTAATTTTTGAAAACAAGCTGTCTCTTGAAAAACGTAGATTGTGCAGTTTCTTTTGAAGCATAAGTATCTTAATTAGACAGATTTAATGAGCAGTCGTCTTAGGACATAGGCAAAGGCTAATTGCAACCTTTGAAGCCCAGTTATAACATTTTATGTGAACTTTACAGCTTATTTATAATGCTGTTACGTATTGTGTAGTACAACTTAAAACCCATAAAATTAATCGTAAGACCGAAATGTTTTTGTCACCTTTACAACTTTATTGTGTTCTACATCAACTGAACTGTGCCTTTTATAAGTTTGTATAACAAGCCCAGCTATTAATTTGCCTTTCAAAAATTTTTAAGATCTTGAAGGAAATCATATGTAGAAAGATGGCAATAATCCTATGCATCAAGCTGCCTCTTACCCCTGAAGTATAAGATATACTTCGACAATGAATGCACTGACACTTTTTCTTTGAATTTTGACATATCCATGGTAGTGATTATAGGCAAATACTTTCAGATCTCAAACTTTTTCACGTGCAGGTTTAGACTTGATTTGTGCTAAATGAGATTACTATTCTCATCATTATTCAGGAAATTACCATGAAACACTACTGCAGAAAAACAGGAGAACTGAGAGAACTGCAAAAAACAACACTGCACCTCCATCAACAACAGTGTTCAGTTAGTCTGTCTGTTTAAAGACAAAGATTTTGTCCAAACTAATGTTATTGCTGAATTTACTTTTCAAACACATCTATCTATCCACTTCTTTCCTCCCTCAAAACGCATTAGTATGTATAAATATTAACATTTTAAAGAAGTAAGTAGGTCTTCTACAGAGACATTGATATTTGATTAAGCTACTATTTATATGAAAAAATACTAAAATATTTTTATAGTCAGAGACCAGCATAATCCAATTAACTATGAAATAGATGTAATTCTGGTACTCGAACCCTATTTAAGACTGCAGTTTCATTCTTTTTTTTTGCTTTCCAGGCCCTCCCACTCCACCCCCCACCTCCTGCCCAGGAAAACAACTGCAAAACTTCCAGTGCTTGGAATTCACAGAATTAAGAAGTACTTTTTAGAGCTTTCACTTACGACACGTTGAAAAATACTATCATAGCATTTTGTACAACTGTTCTTCCTGTAACTGATGGGTTATAGGAAAGTCATAAATGGACTTGGTAGAGTCTTTGGCTCTTTCTATGATTACAAGAGACTGAAGTACCTCTTCACTTATGACTGTACATTCAGACACTGAAATGATCTCAGAAATTTTCCACCCAAAAAATGGAAAAACGGAAAAGGCTTTAAAGAAAGAGCTTAATAAGCTCTTTTTTTGTGAACCACTGCCTTAATTTAAAAAAAATACCTGATTTCAATGATATTCCATTCTGAGGCAATCATATTAGTTGCTTATTTTTAACATAAAACCTTGTAAAAGGGAAGTCATGGACAAAACTTCCATCAATGTAGCTTTGGATTTCAGGTTTCGTCATAACCCACACATTTAAAATTTAAATTCAGTGAAGTTACTGATCAACGCTAAAGGCACAGCTCAGCTTCAGTATTACTTTGACCTTTTAGCTTTTTTTTGTATCAAGAATTGAAAATAATTATTTCCAGTGCTAAAAATACGCAAATTTCTCTCTTTTTAAATCAGTTCCAATTTCTGGAAAGACAAAACTAGGACAGTTGTTTCCAGTATGAATACAGCACTAAACTGTATATATACTCAGTAAAACAGTTTTTTTGGGAACAGAAAGAAGCAAACCTTCCATGAACAGAAGAAAAATAATGACATGAGTACTAATATGTATGAAATGAATTTACAACTTCTTAAAAAAAGATAAGATACTGTAGAATAAATTTTAAAATAGAAATTCATGTGTTTCCATTAGATCTAATGGTGGGACTTCCAAAAATATGCAGCTTGATTGTATAGTCAGATACTCAGAAAACTCGTGAATCAAAATGTGTGTTTCAATTTTACTCATACATTCTGGCATTTTAAATCATTTTCTGTGACACCAGTTACCCATACATTCAGTGTATGGGTAAGCGTAATTGGCCAGAAAAAAATAACTCACAGATGTTTTGAATCCCTAGGGACTAAAATTTGCCAGAAAATGCTGGCTAAATAAGGAAAAGTATCACTTTCATATTGAAATAATATATGGATTTCTGCACATCGTGAATACATATTCTGAAAGGACTGCCATATTCAAATGATTTGGCCTAAAATATAAAGAAAAAAATATGCAAGAACAGGGGCAAGTAACATAAATGTTAATGACTCACTTATTTCCAAAATCTAAAATTCTACCATAACATGAAGAAGGAGAGCTGCAGTGCCAGTGAGAATTCATTATTGAAATAAGCAGTAGAGTTTTGATTTTATATTCCACAAAGATTAAACTGATCCATGGTGGTAAATCACATAAATTTTGGAGGTAGATGATACAGAAAAATTGCCAGATAAAATAAAATAGTTTGAATCCAAGCACATTGTCTTAAACACAAAGAACAACAACAAAAAAAAAAATGATGAAAACTACTCTTCTTCATAAGGATTTTGAAGTAATTGAGTAAATTTAAGCTACTAGTATTGTAGAGTCATTCAAATCTGGTTGGTAAAAATATTACTGTATTGAACTTAGCATTAGTCCATGACTTTATTAGCAATCATGTTGAAGAAGCAAACGTACTTTGGATTAATTTCCTTGACTTGTGCTGATACAAGATAGTTGCAAAGAACTGCCTTAAAGTGGATGATTTTTTGTTTTCTCACTCAGAAGGAGCAGACTGTACTGCTGCTTCCCTAGAAATGAATGAAAGCTTCCCTAAAAAGGAAAATCTTAAATATTTCTTGATTTTTTTTATGATTTCCCTCATCTGTGTTAGAAAATAGTTCCAAGGTTTACCTTCGCACTTCCTCTGTGCAACAGAGTTTTATTGAAGAGATATTGAAGAGACTCCTATTTATGTTTTCCAGTCAGAATCTTGGGTTACAACTGAATAATCATACATTTTGTCCCTAGTTCTGGGTAAAATCTAAAGATTTGTACATGGCTTCCACAGCTTTTATCATATTTCTGGACTCTGCTTTTTTCAACTCTTCATTCTACAAACTCGCGACGCTCTGCTTACACAATACTTTCCATTATGTTAAATGGTTGGTTGCTCGTCCAAAGCAAGCAGATACATGCATATGGATGAATGTCAACCTACCATTTGCACCATTTAGTATTTCTGCAATAGACTAGAACGATATAGACATGCCTTATTTCATCTGGAAAGGTTTAAGTTTTGTTTACCATTTGTAGTGACTGTTAGAGTTGTCATTTTGAAAGCACCCTAAAAAAGACAATATCACCCAAAAGTGAAAGCTTAGTTCTCCATGTTTACCTTCCTGTTCATTGTAGAATATCCTATGTCTGAATAATATCTGAACTGCAGGAAAAACACTTTCAGACAGGTTAGAGGAGTACATTTTGCTTATTTTTTTCTTTCCTGATTTTAGTCTTTGCAGATGCAGTTAACCTTAATTGACTAGGTTTGGGGGATGGTTTTCTTTCCTTTTTTCTTTCTCTTTCTCTCTTTCTTTCTTTCTCTCTTCCTTTCTTTCTTTCTTCTTTTTCTTTCTTTCTTTTTTTTTTTCCTTTTTTTTTTCTTTTTTTTTTTTATTTGCAGCCCTCTGGGACTTCAGTTAAGACTTCAAAGTTGTGAAAGTGTTATAATCATTGCTGATTAGCACCGAATTCAACTAAGGAAGCTGATCATTGATTAATTTTCTCTATTTTCAAAGTACTCGGTTGTCAAGTAGCATAGTGATAAGGTTAAGCTGTCTTTGACTAAAACTGTTAAAAGGTACAATCCAATCTACGTGTACAAGTGTCTACAGGGCAGTAGGAGAAGCTTTCTAAAGTGTACATAGGAAACTGTTGTGTATCAAAGATAAATAAAACATTTTTGTCCTTTCCCCTTGTCCTGGTTTCAGCTGGGATAGGGTTAAATTTCTTCCTAGAGCTGTGTTTTAGATTTAGGATGAGGAGAATGTTGATAACACACTGATGTTTTCAGTTGTTGCTAAGTGCCCTCCTAGTCCAAGGACAGCTCCCGTGCCTACTGACTGAGCTAGGTGCACAAGATGGGAGGGAACATAATCAGGACAGCCAGCCCAGCTGGCTAATGGGGTATTCCATACCATGTGACGTCATGCTCAGTATATGAACGGTAGGCGTGATCCAGGAAGTAGCGATAGCTACTCGGTTATCGGTCAGCGCGGGTGGTGAGCAATTGCATTGTGCATCACTCATTTTGTATATTTTATCATTATCATTATTATTTTCCCTTTTTTCCCCTGTTCTATTAAACTGTCTTTATGTCAACCCATGAGTTTTTCTCACTCTTACCCTTCCGATTCTCTCCCCGTCCCGCTGGGGGCGGGGGGAGTGAGTGAGCGGCTGCGTGGTATTTGGCTGCCTGCCAGGTTAAACCACGACAGTCCCTTTTGGCGCCCAACGTGGGGCACGAAGGGTTGAGATAACGACACATCTGACCCGAACGGGTTAAAACAAATTTGTTATAAGCATTCATTATATCAGTTTAGTACTCGATGTTCACAATGTTGATTTATTTGCTCTCAGAATTTTTGGATCTGTTCCTGCAGTTTTGGTATGTAGCGCCTTACTGGCTGTCTATACTGCTGATCATCAGTTTGTATGTGGGGTTGGTCATCTCTGGGAAATGGATTAAGGTCATCGCTTTGCTATACTGTGTGACCTGGCTTTATGTTATGATAAAATTATTGGTCACGAGCCTGTACTCAGCACTGTCATCATTCCTGTTCTTCAGGAGCTATCTTTTGGAAACTATTAATAATTACACTTCTTACGTCTTCACCTCAGAGGATGAATTTAGTGGGGAGACAGGATGGGGCACTTTCTCCCACTTGTTCACCTTCCCCTCCATATCGTCAGAAACTCCTTTTTTTTCTATCCTCTTCACGAAGATGTCCACAATATTCCCTGAGAATTTTGAATATCCTTGGGATGTTCAAACAAGCATGATCATATTGCTATGTCTCCTGAATGTGGTTCAGGCCTTGTTTAGAGTTAAACAACTATTCAGGAATACTGCCCAGAGATCAACCCCAGCAACAGATACAGTGACTATTCAAACCCCCACGACAGGCACTGTAGCTACTTCAACCTGCACGACAACCACCGTGGCTACTTCAACCCCCACAACAACCTCTATGGCTACTCAGACCCCAGCAACAGTCACTACAGTTACTCCAACCCCGCAACAGGCACTGCAGCTACTCAAACTCTGCCAACAGTCACTGCAGTTACTCCAACCAGTGCGACAAGCACTGCAGCCACTCAAACCCCGGCAACAATCACTACAAATACTCCAACCCCCGCGACAGGCACTGCAGCTACCCAAACCCTCGCGACGGGTACTACAGCTGAACCAGAGGACCAGCCGTCGCTGGTATCCGTTGCCCCTGTACAGAAGAAGAAATCTTGGAAGCGGAAGTCAGGTCGTGTAGAAAAGGATGATGGAAAAGCAGGGACATCACGAGGAGGGGAGGAGGAAGAGGAAGAACTCATAAATGAGATGGAAACCACCCGATCCTTATCCCTGAATGAGTTGCGAGATATGCGGAAAGATTTCGGCCGTCGTCCAGGCGAGCATATTGTTACCTGGCTGCTCCGATGCTGGGATAATGGGGCCAGTAGCTTGGAATTAGAAGGGAAGGAGGCCAAACAGCTGGGATCCCTTGCGAGGGAAGTGGATATTGACAAAGCAATCAGAAAAGGGATGCAGGTCCTCAACCTCTGGAGGCGACTGCTGTCAGGCGTAAAGGAAAGGTATCCCTTCAAGGAAGATGTTATATATCGCCCAGGCAAGTGGACCCCTATGGAGAGAGGTATCCAGTACGTGAGAGAACTAGGCGTGCTGGAGGTGGTTTATAGTGACCTGGACGACACCCGAACACCCAAAGATCCAGATGACGTCCAGTGAACCCGACCCATGTGGCGGAAGTTGGTACGGAGTGCACCAGCATCGTATGCCAGTTCGTTGGCAGTACTGTGCTGGAAAGAGGAAGAAGCACCAACGGTGGATGAGGTGGTTAGCAGACTTCAGGATTTTGAAGAAACTATCTCCTCCTCCCTTGTCTCGGCTGTGGAGAAACTGTCCCGGGAGGTCCAGCAACTCAAAGAGGGTATGTCCTATTCTCCACCTGTACGGACCAGTATCTCAGCCATTAGGAGTCAGCGTTTTTCTCCTCAAGAGAGAGGACATCGAAAGTACACACCACGGGGCACCCTGTGGTTTTACCTGCGTGACCACGGAGAGGACATGAGGCAGTGGGATGGAAAACCTACCTTCATCCTAGAGGCACATGTACGTGAGTTGCAAGGAAAAACAATCACACAAGGGGGTTCTCCCAGGAAAAATGCTGCTCCAGTTGTCAGGAAAAACCTGTCTCACGACAGTCCAGTTTCCAGTGAACAGTTCCCCAGACAGAGTAGAAGGGCTGATATTACTTTGGATTGTAATTGCATGAAGAAATTCTTGACTCACATTTGCAAGGAGTGAGAGATGGATACTATGACCAGAACTAGAGGGGCCCTGCCTCCAGCCAGGTGGAGGAAAGGGACAATCGGGTTTACTGGACTGTGTGGATTCGATGGCCTGGCACATCAGACCCACAGGAGTATAAGGCTCTCGTAGACACCGGTGCACAGTGTACCCTGATGCCATCAAACTATAAAGGGGCAGAACCCATTTGTATTTCTGGAGTGGCAGGGGGATCCCAAGAGTTAACTGTATTGGAAGCCGAAGTGAGCCTGACCGGGAATGAGTGGCAGAAGCACCCCATTGTGACTGGCCCAGAGGCTCTGTGCATCCTTGGCATAGACTATCTCAGGAGAGGGTATTTCAAGGACCCAAAAGGGTATCGGTGGGCTTTTGGTATAGGTGCCCTGGAGACAGAGGAAATTAAACAGCTGTCCACCTTGCCTGGTCTCTCGGAGGACCCTTCTGTTGTGGGGTTGCTGAGGGTTGAAGAACAAGTACCAATCGCTACCACAACAGTGCACCGGCGGCAATACCGCACCAACCGAGACTCTCTGATGCCCATCCATGAGCTGATTCGTCGACTGCAGAGCCAAGGAGTGATCAGCAAAACTCGCTCACCCTTTAGAAGTCCCATATGGCCAGTGAGAAGGTCTAATGGTGAGTGGAGATTAACAGTAGACTACCGTGGCCTGAACGAAGTCACGCCGCCACTGAGTGCTGCTGTGCCAGACATGCTAGAACTTCAATACGAACTGGAGTCAAAGGCAGCCAAGTGGTACGGCACCATTGACATTGCTAATGCCTTCTTCTCCATCCCTTTGGCGGCGGAGTGCAGGCCACAGTTTGCTTTCACTTGGAGGGGCGTCCCGTACACCTGGAACCGACTGCCCCAGGGGTGGAAACACAGACCTACCATTTGCCATGGACTGATCCACACCGCACTGGAACAGGGTGAGGCTCCAGAGCACCTGCAATACATTGATGACATCATCGTACGGGGCAACACAGCAGAAGAAGTTTTTGAGAAAGGGAAGAAAATAATTCAAATCCTTCTGAAATCTGGTTTTGCCATAAAACAAAGTAAGGTCAAGGGACCTACACAGGAGATCCACTTTTTAGGAATAAAATGGCAAGATGGATGTCGTACAGATCCCAACAGATGTGATCAACAAAATAACAGCCATGTCCCCACCGACTGGCAAAAAGGAAACACAAGCTTTCTTAGGCGTTGTGGGTTTTTGGAGAATGCATATTCCAAATTACAGTCAGATCGTAAGCCCTCTCTATCAAGTGACAAGGAAGAAGAACGACTTCAAATGGGGCCCTGAGCAACGACAACCTTTGAACAAATTAAACAGGAGATAGTTCAGGCAGTAGCCCTTGGGCCAGTCCGGGCAGGGCAAGATGTGAAGAATGTGCTCTACACTGCAGCCGGGGAGAATGGTCCTACCTGGAGCCTCTGGCAGAAAGCACCAGGGGAGACTCGAGGTTGACCCTTAGGGTTCTGGAGTCCGGGATACAGAGGATCTGAGGCCCGCTATACTCCAACTGAGAAGGAGATATTGGCAGCATATGAAGGGATTCGAGCTGCTTCGGAAGTGGTTGGTACTGAAGCACAGCTCCTCCTGGCACCCCGACTGCCGGTGCTGGGCTGGATGTTCAAAGGGAGCGTCCCCTCTACACGTCATGCAACCGATGCTACGTGGAGTAAGTGGGTCGCACTGATCACACAACGGGCCCGAATAGGAAACCCCAGTCGCCCAGGAATCTTGGAGATGATCACGAACTGGCCAGAAGGCAAAGATTTTGGTATATCCACAGAGGAGGAGGTGACACGTGCTGAAGAAGCCCCACTGTATAATAAACTACCAGAAAACGAGAAGCAATATGCCCTGTTCACTGATGGGTCCTGTCACCTTGTGGGAAAACATCGGAGATGGAAAGCTGCTGTATGGAGTCCTATACGCCAAGTTGCAGAAACTGCTGAAGGAGAAGGTGAATCGAGCCAGTTTGCAGAGGTGAAAGCCATCCAGCTGGCCTTGGACATTGCCGAACGAGAAAAATGGCCAGTACTTTATCTCTATACTGACTCATGGATGGTGGCAAATGCCCTGTAGGGGTGGTTGCAGCAGTGGAAGCAGAACAACCGGCAGCGCAGAGGTAAACCCATCTGGGCTGCCGCGTTGTGGCAAGATATTGCTGCCCAGTAGAGAACCTGGTTGTAAAAGTACGTCATGTAGATGCTCACGTACCCAAGAGACGGGCCACTGAGGAACATCAAAACAACCAGCAGGTGGACCAGGCTGCTAAGATTGAAGTGGCTCAGGTGGATCTGGACTGGCAACATAAGGGTGAATTATTTATAGCTCGGTGGGCCCATGATGCCTCAGGCCATCAAGGAAGAGATGCAACATATAGATGGGCTCGTGATCGAGGGGTGGACTTAACCATGGACGCTATTGCACAGGTTATCCACGAATGTGAAACGTGTGCTGCAATCAAACAAGCCAAGTGAGTAAGGCCTCTTTGGTATGGAGAACGATGGTTGAAATATAAATATGGGGAGGCCTGGCAGATTGATTATATCACACTCCCACAAACCCGACACGGTAAGCGCTATGTGCTCACCACGGTGGAAGCAACCACCGGATGGCTGGAAACATACCCTGTGCCCCATACCACTGCCTGGAACACCATCCTGGGCCTTGAAAAGCAAGTCCTGTGGCGACATGGCACCCCAGAAGGAATTGAGTCAGACAATGGGACTCACTTCCGAAACACTCTCATAGACACCTGGGCCAAAGAGCACGGCATTGAGTGGGTCTATCACATCCCCTACCATGCACCAGCCTCCGGGAAAATCGAACGATACAATGGACTGCTAAAGACAACACTGAGGGCAATGGGTGGTGGGACATTCAAGCATTGGGACACACATTTAGCAAAGGCCACCTGGTTAGTCAATACCAGGGGATCTGCCAATCGAGCTGGCCCTGCCCAATCAAAACTCCTACGTACTGTAGATGGAGAAAAATTCCCTGTCGTGCACATAAGAAATGTGCTGGGGAAGACAGTCTGGGTTACTCCTGCCTCTGGCAAGGGAAAACCCATCCGTAGGATTGCTTTTGCTCAAGGACCTGGGTACACTTGGTGGGTGATGCGAAAGGATGGAGAGGTCCGGTGTGTACCTCAAGGGGATTTGATTTTGAGTGAAAATAGCCAATGAACTGAATTTTCATGTCAACTGTTACATGATATTGTATATCATTATTTCTATGATATAGCAGTGGTATAGCAGTGAAAATCACCCAGATTAGTGAAGAATGAACTAACTCCGATGAAACCGAGCGAAGTGCAATGATGATAGAACTGGACGAGCGCAGCAGTACCGAAATGAGAACTGGCTTCAGGATGCAACAGCCCAACACCGCACACCATCTCTTCGGCCCTGAAAGACTGTTATAACAGATGGAGCCCAAAGTCATGGACTAAATGAACTCAGTGGAGATTTTAGAGGGATAGTCCATAGACCGAGGGAATGATATCTGTGCGTGCATATATATATATGTGTGTATATAAAAAGAAAGAGAGTGGTGGTTAATTGAAATGTATTAAAAAAGGATGTGAGACCTAAGCACGACGTAAATGGTATGGAATAAGGGGTGGATACTGTCCCGGTTTCGGCTGGGATAGGGTTAAATTTCTTCCTAGTGCTGTGTTTTGGATTTAGGATGAGGAGAATGTTGATAACACACTGATGTTTTCAGTTGTTGCTAAGTGCCCTCCTAGTCCAAGGACAGCTCCCGTGCCTACTGACTGAGCTGGGTACACAAGATGGGAGGGAACATAATCAGGACAGCCAGCCCAGCTGGCTAATGGGGTATTCCATACCATGTGTCGTCATGCTCAGTATATGAAGGGTAGGCGTGATCCAGGAAGTACCGATCGCTACTTGGTTATCAGTCAGCGCGGGTGGTGAGCAATTGCATTGTGCATCACTCATTTTGTATATTTTATCATTATCATTATTATTTTCCCTTTTTTTTCCCTGTTCTATTAAACTGTCTTTATCTCAACCCACGAGTTTTTCTCACTCTTACCCTTCCGATTCTCTCCCCGTCCTGCTGAGGGTGGGGGGAGTGAGTGAGCGGCTGCGTGGTATTTGGCTGCCTGCCAGGTTAAACCATGACACCCCTCTACCCTAGATAACATTTTAAGGAGATTTGCATTGCATCTAGATCCATAAGGCTGGATTCTGGGTGATCTGTCCTTTTTGACAAGGACTACATTAGTTACAAAGCTGGAATGTGGACATCCAAGTACTTCAGTAGCTTCCCAGCTTTTGACTGAGTAGAGCATCCATGCTGGCACATGAAACCAGACCAGAACTGGGGCCAGAGTCTTAAATTTTCACTGCAAACAAGTCCTTTCAGAGAACTGAAAGTAATGTAGCACAAATGTAGCTTCATGGGCCATTCAGATTACAAAAAAGATGCAAGAAAAATCTGTTTTTTGAATGTGGTATGTTTTGATGATATTGTGATGACTCTAAAGCTTCCAGTCATTAAGGACATTCTTGGGCATCACAGTAATTTTCAAAGTAGTAGATATATATCAAGATGAATATAAAATCTTATTGTCTTATTTACAAAATAGTTATGCTAGTATTTCTTCCCTAAACAGGTGAGGGGGTGAGGCAGGTATGTATGTTTAAACTCAAATATAAAAGTGACTGGATTTTTAGAGTTTATGTAGACCAGACATCATATTAGAAGAGTTGTTCAGTGAATGTCAAATTAATTGCCTTTATCAGAATTCTTTAAGGGTGGATTTATATCTTCAGAGCAAAGGGGGCTGCTAATCTTTGAATTTCAACAGGTAAAACGATAGATTTATAGAGCTTGATTTTTCAGTTAAGAGGTAGTTTTTTTCACTTTTGAAAGATAAAATACCATGAATCACTTCACTGATATGTGAATTTAATTCATACATAATACAGATTTAGCTTGCGATCTTGGTAATGGAAATTGGCCAATCTAATTGGAAAACTCTACTCTTAACAGCCAGAATTGTCCCTGATCCAAGATTCAACACTTAATGTGGAAAGAGAGTGGTGCATGTTGCTTTCACTAGTGAATCTTTGACCTTTCAACTTATTTTACTTTTTAATATATATTTTGCCTCCATTCAATTTCTGTGACAGGAGGCAAAGCCTCAAATGAGTTAGTGATATAGACCTAGTCAGAAAGGATGGAATGATATCAAGCTTATTTCAGTTCATAAAGGAAACAGCACTACTAATGTAGACTGCTACAGTCATTATGGTCTGAAGATATTCGCGTAGAAGAATAATCCAATGTATTTTCAGTATGATTGCCCATATTGCTCTTCCCATTATTATTTATATAGTTTGTTATTTCTGACCAGAAAATTGAAATTGAACTAGAACTGGAAGTAGGTAACTGTCCTGGTTTTAGCTGGGATAGAAGTAAATTTCTTCCTAGTGCTGTGGTTTGGATTTAGTATGAGAAGAATGTTGATAACACTGATGTTTTCAGTTGTTGCTAAGTGCCCTCCTAGTCCAAGGACAGCTCCCGTGCCTACTGACTGAGCTGGGTACACAAGATGGGAGGGAACATAATCAGGACAGCCAGCCCAGCTGGCTAATGGGGTATTCCATGCCATGTGATGTCATGCTCAGTATATGAAGGGTAGGCGTGATCCAGGAAGTACCGATCGCTACTTGGTTATCGGTCAGCGTGGGTGGTGAGCAATTGCATTGTGTATCACTCATTTTGTATATTCTATCATTTTTATTATTATTATTTTCCCTTTTCTGTTCTATTAAACTGTCTTTATCTCAACTCACGAGTTTTTCTCACTCTTACCCTTCCGATTCTCTCCCCGTCCCACTGGCAGGGGGAGTGAGCAAGTGGCTGCGTGGTATTTGGCTGCCTGCCAGATTAAACCACAACAGTCCTTTTTGGTGCCCAATGTGGGGCATGAAGGGTTGAGATAACGATAGATCTGACCAAAGCATGTTAAGGCAAAATTGCTTATAAGCATTCATTATATTGTTTGGTCACTATGTTGATGTATTGGCTCTCAAAGTTGTGGGGCTGGCTCTCAATGTTGGGTCATGTAATACCTTGCTTGCAGTATATGTTCCCTTTTGTGCTGTTTATCACTATTCAGAACTGGGCCAATGTTATCATTTTGTTGCTGTTTTATGAGGTGATAAAATCATTGGTCGTAAGTCTAATCTGGTATCTGTACTCAGCACTGCCATCATCTCTGTACCTCGGGAACCACCTCTTAGAAACTATTAGTAATTACACTTTTTCCTCCTCAGAGAATGAATTTGGGGGAGGGGGGAGACAGAATGGGACACTTTCTCCCACGTGCTCATCTTCTCTTTCATATCTTCAGAAACTCCTTTTTCTTCCATCCTCTTCATGAAGATGTCCATAATATTCCCTGAGAATTTTGAATATACTTGGGATGTTCAAACAAGCGTGTTCATATTGCTATGTGTCCTGAATGTGGTTCAGGCCTTGTTTAGGGTTAAACAACTATTCAGGAATACCATCCAGAGATCAACCCCAGCAACAGACACAGTGGCTACTCAAACCCCCACGACAGGCACTGCGGGTACTTCAACCCCCATGGCACCACTGTGGCTACTCAAACCCCCGCGACAGGCACTATGGCTACTCAAACTCCGGCAACAGTCACTGCCGTTACTCCAACCCCCGCGACAGGCACTGTGGCTACTCAAAGCCCAGCAACAGACACCGCAGGTATTCCAACCCCCATCACTGTTGTGGTTTAACCTGGCAGGCAGCCAAACTCCACGCAGCCGCTTGCTCACTCCCCCCACCCTCAGCAGGACGGGGAGAGAATCGGAAGGGTAAGAGTGAGAAAAACTCGTGGGTTGACATAAAGACAGTTTAATATAACAGAAAAGGGAAAATAATAATGATAATGGTAGAATATACAAAATGAGTGATGCACAATGCAATTGCTCACCACCTGCGCTGACTGATAACCAAGTAGCGATCGCTACTTCCTGGAACATGCCTACCATTCATATACTGAGCATGATGTCACATGGTATGGAACACACCGTTGGCCAGCTGGGCCAGCTGTCCTGTTGTGCTCCCTCCTCCCAGCCTCTGCATTTGATAGAGCATGGAAGCTGTCCTTGACAGGGCACTTAGCAACAACTGAAAACATCAGTGTGTTATCAACATTATTCTCATACTAAATCCAAAACACAGCACTAGGAAAAAATTTAACTCTATCCCAGCCGAAACCAGGACAGTAACCTTCGTGTAAAAAAGGCACATCTAAGGTTTTGCATTTGTAAGCTGCTTTATGTACATGAGTAGTACAATTACTCATAGAGCTGGGTGGAGGATCACAGCCTGCAACTGCAAAAATAACCCTGCTTTATATGAAACTAAAACCACACCCTAGTTACTAAGTTTTTTGACTGCTTTGTAATACTTCTTTATAAAGAAGAGGCAAACAATTATTGGGAGTTCCTAAAAACTCCTTTTTTCAAATACATGTCTCTGAAGAGATGACGAGAAAGTTGAATTTATACTAAAGCTAACCTACATCATAGTGTTATTATGTATTCAGCAAAAGCTTTCCCTAGAAAATTAACTGAGTATGCTAAACAGAATTTATTTTCATTTACTGTATTAAATGGAATTTACTATGGAGGTCACAAAAACCAGACTGCTAGCTTAGTACTCAGAAAAAAACCAGCTTGCACAGCAGGAGGGACTCAGATATATAAATATGAGTGTTCAGGGGCAGTTGAGATGCCCCATGCTATCAAAGGCTGGCAGATATAGACGACTTAGAGCACTCCTTTCTAGAGCCAGTCGTGGAGGCTGTGTAGTATACCACTGTGCCTAATATAAAACAGGTTACTTCTGTTTAATCAACTGAGTCATGCCCAACTACCCAAGAACTTCAGGGAATATAAACCAGAATAAATATATTGAACATATTTGACACAAATACTGCCTTCATAAGCAACACATTAACCAGTTCTTAGCTTATGAAAATGGTTTTTGTGATACTCATATATATATATACATTAACAATCCTATATTAACAAAATAGGATTTTGAACATAAGGAGAACTAGACAACTAAGTCTCCTAGTCAGATTGGCAATACATGATATTCTAAGGAGCATGCACATGTAGATATCAAACCACTTTCAATCATTTATCAGCAGTCCTGGCTAATTGGGAAGATCCCAGTTGACTTGAAATTAGCAAATGTGATGCCCACCTACAAAAAGGGCCCAAAGGAGGATCTGGGGAACTACAGGCCTGTCAGTCTGACCTTAGTACTGGGGAACTTTATGGAGATGATCATCTTGAGTGCCATCACGTGGCACATACAGGACAACCAGGTGACCAGGCCCAGTCAGCAAGGATTTATGAAAGGCAGGTCCTGCTTAACTAACCTGATCTTCTTCTATGACGAGGTGATCCTCTTAGTGAATGAGGAAAACAATGTGGATGTTGTCTACCTAGACTTTAGTAAAGCCTTTGACAGCATTCTCCTGGAGAAACTGGCTGCTCATGGCTTGGATGGGCGTACTCTTTGCTGAGTAAATAACTGGCTGGATGGCCAGGCCCAAAGAGTTGTGGTGAACAGAGTTAAATCCAGTTGGTGGTCAGTCACAAGTAGTGTTCCCCAGAGCTCAGTATTGGTGCTGGTCCTGTTTAATATCTTTATCAATGATCTGGAGGAGGGGACTGAGTGCACCCTCAGTAAGTCTGCAGACGACACCAAGTTGGGTGGGAGTGTTCATCTGCTCAAGAGTAGGAAGGCTCTGCAGAGGGACCTGGACAGGCTGGATCAGGTTGGGCTGAGGCCAACTGTATGAGGTTTAACAAGGCCAAGTGCCGGGTCCTGCACTTGGGTCACAACAACCCCATGCAATGCTACAGGCGTGGGGAAGAGTGTCTGGAAATCTAGCTGGCGGAAAAGGACCTGGGGGTGTTTGTCGATAGCCGACTGAGTGTGAGCCAGCAGAGTGCCCAGGTGGCCAAGAAGACCAATAGCATCGTGGCTTGTATCAGAAATAGTGTGGCCAGCAGGACTAAGAAAATTATTGTCCCCCTGTACTCAGCACTGGTGAGGCTGCACCTCGAATACTGTGTTCAGTTTTGGGCCCCTCACGACAAGAAGGACATGGAGGTGCTGGAGCACGTCCAGAGAAGGGCAACGAAGCTGGTGAAGGGCCTGGAGCACAAGTCTTATGAGGAGCGGCTGAGGGAACTGGGACTGTTTAGTCTGGAGAAGAGGAGGCTGAGGGGAGACCTCATCGCGCTCTACAACTACCTGAAAGGAGGTTGTAGCGAGGTGGGTGTAGGTCTCTTCTCCCAAATAACAAGTGATAGACCAAGAGGAAGTGGCCTCAAGTTGCACCAGGGGAGGTTTCAATTGGATATTAGGAAAAATTTCTTCACTGAAAGAGTTATCAAGCATTAGAACAGACTGCCCAGGGAAGTGGTTGAGTCACCATCCCTGGAAGTATTTAAAAGACGTGTAGATGTGGCACTTAGGGACATGGTTTAGTGATGGAGTTGGCAGTGCTAGGTTAATGGTTGGACTCAATGATCTTAAAGGTCTTTTCCAACCTCAATTATTCTGTGATTCTATCATTCTATAAGAGATCCCTTAGTAACAAGATGTGTTAAATAATTTTGAATTACGCTTTAAAATAAGACTGTCAAGGAGATTGTAAAAGCTCTTACTAGAATCGCTATAACCAAAGGGAGAAAAGAGAGAGAGGGGGAGGTAGCTAGGATAATTAAATGTGAATGCTATGCCCTGTGAAAATTCCTGCTGAGTTCATCTTCTGCGATTCATTGCTTTTGTTTGCCAGTGGCCTCCCAATTTCTTAATTAATTCTTACCAACACAAATTTATGCAATTCTGACATAATGATTTCTTCAAATCATACAGTACAGCAATGGATCACATAATAAAAGATCTCTTTTGAAGGATGTGGAGCCCAGAATAATGCCAAGGATGATCTGAAGGCTATGTAAAGGTAAAATATTAAGGTACTTATTTATTCTTAGCCAAATTCTGTTCTATAAACAAAGGAAGTTACTTCACATTTCTGCATTTTTGTCTTCTCTTCTAGTAGCCTATAAGTATTTAATTTCTATTGCATTTTGGGGGGCAGAAACAGCATCCCAGGCCAAGCTTGTACTTCATGAAACACAACAAGATTTGTCCTAGGTGGGTTCCACACATGCATAAAAGCAATAAAAAATCTGTCCCAGACTGACCTAAATATAAGAAGATGCCGTGTTTAAATATTTGGTCCCAAAGTAGATCCACATTGTAAAGAATATGCAAGTACCCCTCCGTGTATGGGCAAATTTCTCTGCTGCAATAGTGATAGAATCTGATGAATTAGTCTTTGTCTGTGTTTTAATTATAGTATTGCCAGATTATTCACTTTGGTTTTATCATAGTGTATATGATGGTATTCAGAGGTTCCTGCCTGTCCATCTGAGACCTCTTTGTGTTTTTCGTTTTGTATGTGGTTGCTCCCAAGGCCAAAAATCGGCGTCTTACACGTGCTGTCTTTAAGAAAACCTTGGATTGGTTTATTATTTTTTTTTTCCAAAACACTTCCCTGTTTCTAGTCTCGTATCATTGTAACTATCATTGGAACTTTAAATGAAGACTGTTCCTTGCCAGTATGGAATATATTGATTGAATAAAAGAAGTAATTTATAATCAACTTAATGAATGCCAGACATTAGTTGTTAATGCCAGGCATAGTTTAAGTCTCTCAAGGGTATGCAATGATGTTACACTTTACAAGCACATTGACATTGTCAGCCTGAATGCTACTCTGAATCTGTCACTGCACTTTGATCTACTTCCTCCCTTCTGCCCCACTATGTTCCCTGTATACCTGGCTTCTGCCACAAAGGGACTGTTCATGCTCCTTCAGCTTCCACTATTAACCTAAGCATTTAATGATTTAGAAAACTTACTTAATTGCTGTTCCTTCATTGCCTCCTCCATTCATTATGATAAACAGTACATTATATAGCCTGCATTTATAGTCACGAGGAGATTGAAGCTGTGTAATTCAATATGGCAAATTTTAATGATTTATACCAATGTGTGTGTTAATTAGATCAAATCAACCTTTGGAATATTTAAGTGAAGGAGGAAAGAATATCCATGCTCAAATCTCTGTTTCTTTTCTCCCCATACAACACTTCACTAAACTGATACACAACACCCCCACCAAAGGTTAATCATGTCCTCAGATGTGTAAGAATCTCTCCTATAAAATTGGTTGAGAATTTTAAGTGCAAATTTAAGTGTAAATGATATGTGTGGGAGAGGAGAAAAAGATCTTTGCTAAATAATCATGTTTCTATTGAGGTAACTGGTGGACTTACTAAAACTAGATCTGTAACTGATTTCTGGAGGAGAAAAAAAAAAAACCAAATACCAAATACAGCAGCAACTAATTAAAAGCCATCAAAGACACTTGAAACAAGGATCTTGATTAAGGTCCAGCTGTGTTCTCCTCCATGTGATCCCTCCACTAGGCAGGATGCAGCTTGCTGGCCGCCAGCTCTTCTTGGCTGGGAACATGAAGGGAATTGCCGTGGTTTAACCTGGCAGGCAGCGAAATACCACGCAGCTGCTCACTCACTGCCCCCCCCCCTCGCCCCCAGCCGGACGGGGAGAGAATCGGAAGGGTAGGAGTGAGAAAAACTCGTGGGTTGAGATAAAGACAGTTTAATAGAACAGAAAAAGGGAAAATAATAATGATAATGATAAAATATACAAAATGAGTGATGCACAATGCAATTGCTCACCACCCGCGCTGACCAATAACCGAGTAGCGATCGCTACTTCCTGGATCACGCCTACCCTTCATATACTGAGCATGACGTCACATGGTATGGAATACCCCATTAGCCAGCTGGGCTGGCTGTCCTGATTATATTCCCTCCCATCTTGTGTATCTAGCTCAGTCAGTAGGCACGGGAGCTGTCCTTGGACTAGGAGGGCACTTAGCAACAACTGAAAACATCAGTGTGTTATCAACATTCTCCTCATACTAAATCCAAAACACAGCACTAGGAAGAAATTTAACCCTATCCCAGATGAAACCAGGACAGGAATCTTCTTGAGCCCACTGATTGCTTTTCAAGGATAAGTGAAGTGATAGCACTGGATGATACGTCTAGACTGATGTATCAATCTGTAGTGTGCTTGATCATCAAGACTGGACACCTGCTTGGAGTATAAGGTAGCTTCTTTCTGGGTTATGTGCTCACGTAATCCTCCTATGGAAACCTTTGTGGGAAAGGACAAGAACAGGACTGCGTGTGCCTCTTTTACCCCAGCATTGAGCCAAGACACAGATGCCACCCGTGTGTACAGAGGCCTGGGAAAACAGAATCTGTGCTAGGGTTACCACTTTGGGCATAGCTTAAATTAAGCAGCACTAAGGTTTTGGAGTTCAGGTAGTATTTACAAGGGATACACTTAAGATTAAGTGAGCCAAATATTATTTTGTTATAACTTACCTTGTTAAAAGAAGAAAGGCGAAGTAAATTTTAACTGAGAAAAACGCAATTCAGCTATTTCATGTCAAACTTCTGACATAATGTGCAGCAACCAAGGAATTGACAAACAGCCACAGGCCTATGCAATAGCAGTAACATCATGATGGTATCAACAGAGTGTGTGGTAAGGGTGAAGGCAATAGGCTGTAGATTGCTCATGTTCTGCAGTGATAGCAGTCATAGTAACACCTGGAGCACAATGTGCTCCTTCTGATTGTGGTGCCACTATCTTGATTATGTCTTCATGGTTTTTTGTCACCACTTTAACCAAACTTAATCTTCTAGTCAGAAAGATTCCTTTCTTGCTCCATCTACCTAAAAAACAGTCTGTTTGGTCTGAAAAGCCTGTTGGGGGGGGCTCTGCATATGCAGTTTTCTATTTCTGAAACAAACCGTGAGAATTATTTTCACGAAGGAGAAAGCTCTGACATCAGAGCTTTTTTTTTAGAATATCCCTTTTCAAATCTTATCAGCCCATACAGAAAACATTTCACACTTCTGCTCATCAGAGACTGAGCAACGTAAAAAAACATCCATCAGGCAGGTAAGATACATTATCCCCTTCTAATATATGATTTAGGCTATCTATTAACCCCTAAATAAACCTTGCTAGATAGTTTTAGTATGAAAACCTTGAACTTTGCAATATACGATTTATCACATCTTCAAAGTTAGCTCTCTGAAAATACAGGTGTATTGTTTTGCTCTATCACCTCTTCTCTCTCCAAACTGTTTTGGATTTTTCATGAACCCTAGTGCTATTCAAGCCCCAAGAGAGTCAATATATCATGCTAGCCCAACAGAAGATGCGCATTTAGCACTGAAATAGTTCATTGAGAATATTTGTGTGCTTGCAGATATTCTTTTACGTTATATGTACACATCCTGTACATATAACACATCCTGAAATATGTTAAACATATTTCATTAAATGATTCTCTGTAAGTGATGACACTTCACTAGAGGCATTTAATTTTGGGTAAGGGAAGAAGAGGAATTTATATTTCACCTTCACCACAGTAAAACAAACAAACTAAATATTAGGGAAAGAGCTGCGGTTCAATTCTACTTAATTTAATATAAGGTCTCCAGCTCTTTTTGTTATAACGACATGAGGAATGAGCTGTAGTTGGTTTTGCAGAATTTGTATTTACTGTGAGAGACCTAAATAAAAATAATAAAACAAATCTCACATTTTCATTATTATTTTAGTGTAAGGCTTTCTTAAATTAACAGAGAATTTGTGTAGCACTTTAAAATGTGCCGCTGGTAAAAGGTTGTTGGAGGGTTTTTTGCATATGTCAGGTAAACAAGTAGTGATTTACTTATAGCCACAACTGGACGCAGCTCATTTGGCTCACTTTTGCTGTGGGGAGGTTTAAAATACTTCTTGGTTGAAAGTTATTTTTCTCCTTCACAGATTCCCACATAACCAACACATTGTGTAAAAGAAACAGTTAGTGAAATTAAATAAACTAGTGCTCTCTGGATTTGTAATATATAAAATCATGAATGATGGAAACATTGCTCAATAGATCTCATAACACAAGAATCAAATTAAAGTACTAAATAACTTGATTAGGCAGCAGGTTTAAAGCTCGTTAAGCAAAGCAGATTTTTTATAATGAATAATTAATCTTTGGAACACACTGCCACAGGACATTGTAGAAACCAAAAGTTTAATACAGTTCAAAAAAAGATTAAATCATCTAACGGAATAAAAATCTACCAGAGGCTAGCGAGTCTGAGAATGTGAATGAGATCTTCAGCACCTAAACACGTATTTGCAGACTCTCAGAGCACATATTATGGAAACACGACTGTGCTCTCACAGCTACTGTCAGGAGCTTGATACTTGTGCTGGAGAGCTTTGGTTTTATTAAGCACTGTCTTTTTTTTTTTTCTTTTCCTCTCCATAGTGGAAAAACTAACCCATATTATCTCATTTAGGTACTTCCTTTATACCTCCAAAATGGCCAGAAATTAGTTTTTCTCATGTAAGAGACTACTTAATCTTCCATTCTCCTTTCTCAAGATCAAGCTTACTTGTGTGTTTATAGTGTATTTTCTAGCCAAATTTCTAATTAATTGCTTATTTTGTATTCTTTTCCTATTGAAAATTTATAGGGGCGTAATATAGGTAGCAATATATTTATTAGTTCAATGATAACTTAAGTTTTCAGATACAGCAGGGTTTGATTTGCTTATATTTTAGATGGAAATAAATATTTTTAAAATAAAGATAAAATTAAAGAAGAATGAAAAGTGAGAGGATTCTCTTTTCATGCAAAATTGCTAATGAGGGCATAACACACTGTAAAATATTTCTCAGATGCACAGCTCAGGGAAGATGCTGCTCACAGGGTTTGGTTGCTCTCTAACAAATAGCTCTTCCTGTGTCTGTGAGCAGTGTAATTATCCAAGGAAATTACTATTGTTGAAGGTATTAGGAAATGTTCCTTTCAATTTGAGTGTGAAGGATTCACCTGGCAATAATGTGTGACCTCCTGGAAAATAGAGATTGAAGAAGTCTATAGGAACAGAAGGTGCAGAGAACGTGGAAGTGGATGGTGGTAGCTTTTTCTTCTTAAGGAGTTTAATTAATGTTGACTCTTAATGTAATTAATTTAAACAAAAAAACAAACAAACAGACTGTTTGTATGTGCCGCCTTTCCTCTTTTTGCCTGAAGCATTTTCCCAGAATTTAAACAGCCCACTTTTTCTATTTCTCTTTCTCTTGCAGTCAGGAGAAAGTATGAACAAACACACATGCACACGCACAGCTGAACATCTTAAGCTTATAACACTGTGATCAATACTTCATCAGCAGTGCTCCTGGAAGGTAAAAGTGTAGTTTTCCATGAATAAAATCATTTAGATGCAACTTGAAATGTGATTCATGGGTGCAAAAACTTCTAAAATTTCCAAGGGACATTAATTCTTTGGGGATGTTTATGGCAGCAGAGATAGTAGAGAATTTGATTGCACTGAGACATTCATTCAAGAAGTTATGTAAGTACATGGTTTTCAAGAAAACATCTGATCATTAAGTACATTCTCAAGCATTTTACATGCTCATATGCTGAGATAATTTGCAGAACATGTGACCTCACAGGTCTCATATTTATGGTAGATGAAAAACTGGACCTGAGCTGGCAACGGGCGCTCGCAGCCCAGAAGGCCAGCCGTATCCTGGGCTGCATCAAAAGAAGCGTGGCCAGCAGGGTGAGGGAGGTGATTCTGCCCCTCTACTCTGCTCTGGTGAGACCCCACCTGGAGTTCTGCGTCCAGCTCTGGAGCCCTCAGCACAATAACATGGACCTGTTGGAGCGGGTCCAGAGGAGGGCCACAAAAATGATCAGGGGGATGGAACACCTCTCCTATGAGGAGAAGCTGAGAGTTTTGGGGTTGTTCAGCCTCGAGAAGAGAAGGTTTTGGGGAGACCTTATTGCAGCCTTTCAATACTTAAAGGGGGGTTATAAGAAAGAGGGCGACAGACATTTTAGTAGGGCCTGTAGCGATAAGACAAGGGGTAATAGTTTTAAACTAAACAAGGGTAGATTTAGACTAGCTATAAGGAAGAAATTATTTATGATGAGGGTGGTGAAACACTGGCACAGGTTGCCCAGAGAAGTTGTGGTAGATGCCCCATCCCTGGAAACATTCAAGGTCAGGTTGGACGGGGCTCTGAGCAACCTGGCCTAGTTGAAGATGTCCCTGTTCTGTTCATTTGCAAGGGGGTTGGACTAGATGACTTTTAAAGGTCCCTTCCGACACAAACCATTCTATGATCCTATGATTCTATATTTAAGTTCAACATCCTATTCGGAATATCTCCGAATAGTACATAGCAGTGGTATACTTCATTGGGATTATACTAAAATCTACCACAATTGGACAACTATTTGTAAGACTGTCATGCAGCCATACAGCATTTCTAGGCTCCTGCTACATTGCTTCACAGTTCTTAAGGGGAAGAGCTTTTCCTTACCTCCAACTTCTCTGGCCCTGCTTAGCTCACTGCCTGCCAGGGCAGCCTTCTCTCCAGAGCTGCCCCTGCCCAGCCGGCATCACTGGTGGGGCTCTGCTTGCCCAGAATAGGACTGCACACTGCCCTTGCCTAAATTGTATGGGATCCCAGTCTCTACACACAGAAGCCTGTGAGAACTTGCTGGTGAAAAACCAAGGCAAAGAAGGTTCACCTTAGAAATAGCTGAATCCATTGTCTGAAATGACCTTATGTTTTTCCTGTTCAGCTTTTTACCTTTAGTTTAGCCATAAGATCTCTTCCCATTGCCCTTGAATTCCCTTGCCAATCTCAAGCCCAGTTAAGCTTTGCCTTCCCTAACACCACTCCTGTAATCCCAGCCAACATTTCTAAGTTTCTCTTTTGTCACCTGCCCCAGCTTCCACTTCCTGTGTGCTGCTTTTTTTTTGTGTTGGAGCTCTGTGAATTCCCCACTTAGCCATGCTGGTCTCCTAACATGTCAGTCTGAGTATGATGGCCTTCTCTCACCCTTGGAGAACCTTACCCTTAAAGCCCTGCCAGCTACCCCAAGTTCCCTAGTCCTTCAGATCTGCCTCCCTTGGGTTCCCACCTACCCACTCCCTAAGTAAGCCAAAATCTGCTCACCTGAAGTCCCAGGTCTGTGCTCTGCCACTCACTCTGCTCTCCTCACTCTCTGCAGAATCTCACATGCCCCTATTTCATGGTCACTGCAGCCACAGCTGCCAGTGATTGTTACCTCCTGTCCTGTTCCTCCTTCTTAGTGGACAGCAGATCCAGTTGTGTGTCAGCCTGGTTGACCTGTCCAATATCTGTACTAAGCAGTTATCCCCAACATCCCCCAGAAATTTCCCACCACAATGCCCAACCAGAAAATGTCAGGAAGGTGAAAGCTCCAAGAGAGCCGGTGTCAGTGACCCAGAGACTTATTCAGGTTGTTGAAGTTGGTCTACTACCCATCCCTGACCAGGTGGTTGGTAATGTGCTCCCACCATAGTGTCATCTGTCTCACTGTCCCTGATCCTGACCTCCAGCTCTCACACCCTGTTGCCTGTCCCACAGAGAAACCTCAGGTGTCTGAGCTGCTCCATCGCACTAAGGACCACCAGCTCCCCCTCTTCCTCCCTGCCCATCTATACTGAAGAGCTTTTACCCATCCACTGCTCTCCCTAGTTTTGCAAGCTGTCTCACCATGTCTCAATTTTTGCAACAATGCCCCAATAGCAGTCTCCATCCATGGAGTGCTAGTGAGTGTCAGCACATGTACCTTTCTAGGTACTTTGGAAAGAAATGGGAGAATTTGGGGAACTAGCGTGTGTCAATGAAACATGGAGCCCTTTCGTGTAACAGCAGGATGCTATTTGTTTTCTAAGTTAAGGCAATAATTGTTTCTCTTGTATTTGATTTGCCTGTGTTATGTGACCATACTCCCCGGGGCCTTCATAGAATCATAGAATCATTATGGTTGGAAAAGACCTCTAAGATCATCGAGTCCAACCATCAATCCAACACTACCATGCCCACTAAAACATGTCCCTAAGGACCTCATCTACACGTCTTTTAAATACTTCCAGGGATGGTGACTCAACCACTTCCCTGGGCAGCCTGTTCCAAGGCCTGACCACTCTTTCAGTAAAGAAATTTCTCCTAATGTCCAATCTAAACCTCCCTTGGCGCAACTTGAGGCCACTTCCTCTCATCTTATCACTAGTTACTTGGGAGAAGAGACCAACACCCACCTCGCTACAACCTCCTTTCAGGTAGTTGTAGAGCGCAATGAGGTCTCCCCTCAGCCTCCTCTTCTCCAGACTAAACAGTCCCAGTTCCCTCAGCCACTCCTCATAAGACTTGTGCTCCAGACCCTTCACCAGCTTCGTTGCCCTTCTCTGGACATGCTCCAGCACCTCCATGTCCTTCTTGTCGTGAGGGGCCCAAAACTGAACACAGGATTCAAGATGCGGCCTCACCCGTGCTGAGTACAGGGGCACGATCACCTCCCTAGTCCTGCTGGCCACACTATTTCTGATACAGGCCAGGATGCCATTGGCCTTCTTGGCCACCTGGGCACACTGCCGGCTCATGTTCAGCCGGCTGTCAACCAGCACGCCCAGGTCCTTTTCCTCTGGGCAGCTTTCCAGCCACTCTTCCCCAAGCCTGTAGCGTTGCCTGGGGTTGTTGTGGCCAAAGTGCAGGACCCGGCACTGAGCCTTGTTGAACCTCATACAGTGGGCCTCAGCCCATCGATCCAGCCTGTCCAGGTCCCTCTGCAGAGCCTTCCTACCCTCGAGCAGATCAACACTCCCGCCCAACTTGGTGTCGTCTGCAAACTTACTGAGGGAGCACTCGATCCCCTCATCCAGATCGTTGATAAAGATATTGAACAGGACCCGCCCCAATACTGAGCCCTGAGGAACACCGCTCGTGACCGGCTGCCAACTGGATTTGACTCCGTTCACCACAACTCTCTTAGCTCGGCTGTCCAGCCAGTTTTTTACTCAGCGAGGTATGTCAGAGGATGTCAAGTCAATTTTAATGCTCTTGGAATTGCAAATGCTGTGTGAATGTTCCTAAGTGCCTCCTGCTTTAAGAAAGAACAGAGTTAATATTTGTCACAACCACACACACAGGTTAAAAACTTCAAGAGAATATAATTTTTCAGGTGAATACATTGCTTTTTTTAGAAGACATAGAAGCTTTCAGATAACAAAAATATCCAGATATTACATGATACACCGCGGAAAGTACCGAGAGCATTTCATGAGTGTTATGTTTGTCAGTCCATAATGAGTAGTTTTAAATATAACTTTAAGCACTGTCACTCTCAGGTGATGGTAGTTCCAGGAAGTAACATTAAAGTACTGAAAATAATTTCAATGGATGTCAGAGTCTGCTGAGTAGCTGTTTAATGTGTGTTTTTTGTGATCTGAAGATGCAGCTTGCAAGTAATAAATGTCCATCCTGTCTCTCTTCGTTACCTTACCTTTTACTTCAGACTTTTTTTGTTACCTTACCTTTTACTTCAGTCTTTTTTTTTTTTTTTAATCTTAAAAGCCACTAATTAACATCATTTTTGCTGCTGCTGGGGTCAACATGTTGGTGTTTAGAGGGTGTATTCTGAATGAGGATGCCTAGGATTTTTGCTTTGCCACTTATCTGCTAATTGATTTTGATCACCTCATTGAAACTCTTGGTATCTCTCTATGCCTGCCTATAATATTAATGCAGGAGATAATTTTTCTGAAGTCCTTAAATGACTGAAGTACCCAAGTGATTTTTTTCAAAAGCATGGTAAGCTCCTACAGCCTAAGTGTCACTGAAAGCAATAGCAGCAATATAGGTAATTTTGCTGCTCAGTTGCAAGTACTCATGATGGCATCTTATACATACATGTGGGTGCTGCTCCAGTTCATTAATTCCAAGCAAACAGTAGTTTTGGCCACTGTCTTCTTAAAAAGAATTAAGTCAGAGTGTGTTCCTGTTAAAAGTGTTCCTCTTTCTGAGAGAGTTTATGGAATTTTTGAGGAAAATAATTGTCAAAATAAAGAAAAAGCTAAACTAGATCAAAAGATGAGTTCCCTAACTTAGTATCTATCAGTCATCAGCACTAGATGCTGCAGAAAAAAAAAATAAATAATTTGAAAATCTTGGGAATTAGCTATCCTGCTTATTTAGATATGTTTTATAAATTTCACCTGCATCTTCCAGGCACAAAAAAAAATTGTCCATTATTTCCTCTCGTGTTTCTGAATAAAACAACATGCGTACTGATGTTCAGGATTTGAGGAGAGTATAATTCTCCAGGCAGGACCATCTGCCTGTGTGTTCATATACCTCTCTGTAATGTGTAGAAGTGCTGCAATTCTGCATGTGACCTTAGCAATTACAGAAGTTTAAACATTAACAGCAACAGTCTATTGGTGCTCCAGGCCATTCTGTCAAGCAAACAGTGCAGTGGTTATGTGCTAGCTCTGTTGTTGAACACTGTGCAATACTTACTCAATGTTTTAAAGGTGCCTAAGAGATGCAGGCACCTTCACATATAGGCATTGTCTAGACTTGAAACACACCCAAGTATCATATAGTATTTCTCTTTGAAAGTAATATTTGTGTGGACACACAAGAACTGGTCCATGATGTGTGGAAATGGTTGACCTCGATCAATGCAAGGTCAGCTGAATAATCTCCTGGACTGTGACAGCTTCCACGGGTCCTTCCTGTGTTGCCCTTAAATAAAAAAATCTCATTAAATAGAGAGCTAATCACTCAGACAGGCATTTCCTTATTTATCTATCTGTTTGGGTGCAGAAAATATATAGTCAGAAATTGTTTTGTTTAACCAATCTAGTACTTAAATTAGAGATGTGGGCTAAATGTCATAATATTTATATTTGTCTTGGAAACAAAAATTTATCAGAGTAAACAACTTGACATAAGCTACAGAGATTTTGGGTTCCAAACAAATGCCATAAATTAACTCTTGAGACTAGGATATTAAATCTTCTGAGGGCCTTGCCTGAATTTCAAACTAGATCAGGAAGTTAGCACTGATTTCTTGGACAGATTTCAACCTTTTGATTCTTCTCTTTCTCTTTTTTTTTTTCTTTTTAAATCTGCTAGTACAACATTAAATAACTTGGCAATATTACCATTTGGAAGAACAAAGGCATGTTGTAATCAATAACAATGTGTGTGCGGGCCTACCTAACAGAAGGTTATTTCCTGTGAATATTTGCTGCAGGTGTGTGGTCTCCTCCTTTTCATTCCTGCTCCCACCTGCAGCAGTAACATCCTGATGAGTAAATAAAGGGAGAAGATTTTTCAGTTCTTGCAAGAAATTTCTGTGGAGACCAGCAGGTTATAAAACAGTAATATGTAAACAGCCTGAAGCATATACAGAAGTTTTTTAAGCTTAATGGAATTACAAAATATCAGTTGCTTGCAAAGGGCATTCTTGCTTTGCATGGGGCAACCTAGGAAAGAAAAAATTATCCTGATATCTTTGTCAGGCTGTCAGGATGTTTTTTTTGAGTATATATAACTACATTTAAAAGCTATCACGTAGCTTCTTAATGGAATCCAAACCATAGTGCAATCTACAATAGAAATCTGAGTCTGGAAAAGGTAACATTCAGGGAAGAGTAAGGAACAATTGATTGTATCGTACCTCTCAAGTAAAATTGTAACTGTTTTAAGAGTGTATAACAATCTCTGTTGTTCTTCCATTTTCTTATTAACTTCATGACTCACCATTAATGTCATAACGTACATGAAACCTGAAGGGATGATTGTAATTTGCAGGAAGGAAGAGTTTGTAAGTACCACAGCTCTCACTTGGTAGAAATTGGTCTTGAATCTGATACATGAGTAGCTGATTTGTTATGGATCTAGTTTCTTTTATTTATATAATTTTGTGCTATGATTCCCATAGAAATAGAACATCAAAGTCAACCAGGAAGTTTTAAGAAGAAAAGAGACTTTAGAGATTGACCTACACAAGGTTTGTGACTTGGCAAGAGCATGCTCCCGCTGATGTACATGCATGCTTACTTTCACACGCTATCCCTCTACTTGGCTGCATCCCTAAAAGTGCCCTGATTTTGATTAAGACTAAAAATATACAGTACAGGAAGTTAAAAATTAAACCTATATAAGTGCAGAAAGCAGCTGAGATGCTCAAAAGTTTGTGACATTCAGGGTGCAAACTCCAGGTTGAAATGTCGATTTGAATACAACATGGTGATACACATTTCTCTGGTGGACCAGTTCATGCATGTTCCATATCTGTAAGATTACTTTAGCTTCCCTGCATGTTTCAATTGTACAAGGCATGTCTGGTAAAAAAAAAAAAAAAAAACGGAAGCTAAGAAAATAATTTTGAATTAACAATGGGTATTCACTATGCTGGTGCTAATATTGCAGTGCTTTTGCTCAAAGGGAGAAATGAAATGGATGATTCAGAATCCTCTAGGTACAATCCTTTAGATCACCTTCTTTGATATTCAGGAGAAGATGATATCCTCAGGGAATGCTGAAGCCTCAGGGCATGTTTTCATAATTTCACATGATGACAAAAGAACAGCCACCCTGTTTCAGGTCAATGGTCCCTTTAGACAATGGCCTATATTTGACAGTAGTCCTGTTCAAATGTTTAGGAAAAGAAAAGCAGACCAGGTGTGTGTATCTCTCAAAAACATTTTCTTTGTTTTTTCTACTTTTAACTTAGGAACTTCCTGAGTTATATCTGGTTTCAATTCTCAGTCCTTTCCCAGTTTTCCTTTGAACCCATGTAAATATTTCACATTTGCACCCTCTTTTGACAAGCAGTTCTGTACGTCTATTGCCCATTATGTGTTGAATCACCTTATCTGGTTGTTGTTTTTTGCTTGGTTGCCGCTGTTTCCATCAGTGGTCCCTAGTTCTTACACTAGGAAAAATCCATCAACAGTTGACCCATTTTTCTACCATCTCCATAACAGTTGATTTTGTAGACTTGTGTTTACAAAAGAATAAACTTCCTAAGTGTCCTGGTTTCGGTTGGGAGAGAGTTAATTTTCTTCCTAGTAGCTGGTGTAGTTCTGTGTTTTGGATTTCGGATGAGAATAATGTTGATAACACACTGATGTTTTAGTTGTTGCTAAGTATTGCTTACATCAGTCAAGGATTTTTCAGCTTCCCATGCTCGGCCAGGTGCACAAGAAGCTGTGAGGGAGCACAGCCAGGACAGCTGACCCCAAACTGGCCAATGGTGTATTCCATACCATATGACATCATGCTTAGTATATAAACTGGGAGGAGTTGGCCGAGGCGCAGCGATCACTGCTTGGGGACTGGCTAGGCATCGGTCAGTGGGTGGTGAGGAATTACATCGTGCATCACTTGTTTTGTATATTCTTTTATTATTATTATTATTACTACTATTTTACTTTATTTTATTTCAAGTATTAAACTGTTCGTATCTCAGCCCACGAGTTTTCTCACTTTTACCCTTCTGATTCTCTCCCCCATCCCACTGGAGGGGAGTGAGTGAGCGGCTGTGTGGTGTTTAGTTTCTGGCTAGAGTTAAACCATGACACTAAGCTGAGGGATTTTTTTTTTTAATTGCTCCTCAAGTTTAACTGATTTTTGGAATTCCATAGGATGGGCAGATGCACACACAGACACATACTCAAACATAAAACTTGTTGTTGACCAGGATCATGTTATACACTCTCTAATGTTTTAAATAAGCAGAAGACTACCAAAAGGAAATGGTCTTTTGTAGATGCAAACATGGTTTATTAGTGTTGTGGTTTAACCCCAGCTGGCAACTGAGCACCACACAGCCGCTCGCTCACTCCCCTCCGGTGGGATGGGGGAGAGAATCAGAAGGGTAAAAGTGAGAAAACTCGTGGTAGAGATAAAGACAATTTAATAGGGAAAGCAAAAGCCGCGCACACAAGCAAAGCAAAACAAGGAGTTCATTCACTCCTTCCCATCGGCAGGCAGATGTTCAGCCATCTCCAGGAAAGCAGGGCTCCATCACGCGTAACGGTTACTTGGGAAGACAAACGCCATCATGCCGGACATCCTCCCCTTCCTTCTTCTTCCCCCAGCTTTATATGCTGAGCATGACGTCATATGGTATGGAATCCCCCGTTGGCCAGTTGGGGTCAGCTGTCTCGACTATGCTCCCTCCCAGCTTCTTGTGCACCTGGCCGAGCATGGGAAGCTGAAAAGTCCTTGACTATGTAAACACTACTTAGCAACAACTAACACCTGAGTGTCTTATCAACATTCTTCTCGTACCAGATCCAAAACACAACACTATACCAACTACTAGGAAGAAAATTAACTCTATCCCAGCCAAAACAAGGACAATTAGCTGCTTATTAGTTGTTCTTAAAGACATTTGGAAGCACTTGGAATTTGTATCCATTAATTTACATATAAGTAAAAGACCTTGACATCTCTGATATCCTCATCATCTTGCTTCATTCCCAGTGCTAATTCACAAGCAAGAAAAATTAAAACAGAACTGGAATTTATTATCTGCTACGAAAGCAAAATAAAACTCTGTTTTTGCTTCTGAAAGTGGCCTCCAGGTAATGGTTCTGCCTTGCCTGTGTGACGAGAAATTTCCTTTGCTACATAAGAGGACAGAAGTAATCATTTTTAGAAGGAATGCAGCTAACGTGAGAACGTTTCTAGGTTTTTCTATGTCTACTGAGAGGTTTTTGTAATGTCATACGAAATCACAGAATATTAACTTGGTTGTGATTATGTCTTCAATCTGTCCTTCATCAGTATTTTAGTAAGTATTTCACAGATCAGTGACTTCTTGGACTTTTATCAATACTAAAGTAACTACATTGATAATCTATCTCGGTAAAAGTGTTGCTTTCAAGGTGTAGTGTAAAGGTGGTGGGCAGACAGTGGTCTTTATCAAGAAAATTTTTACTTTTTTATCTAATAATTGCATACCTAGTTTCTACAGTTAATATCTGTACCTATACCATAAATAAAGATCAGCAACACAGTCTGTGTATCTGAGACAGTAGTTCTACATGAGCAAACTCTGACAGCATTGGACTTCCTGAATGGGCGCACTAATGTTGGATGTATTAGTCAGTATGATTAACTGACCACCAAGATAGGATTTTGCAGTGTCACTCCATGAGCTTTAAATTCTGCCACCCTTTTGTTTGCTAAGTAATGCTTTAATATAGCTTTCATTTTGTTGATTTGTTCTTGCTGTGGTGATCCATTTCAAAATGTTTAAATGGTTTATAGGCCAAGAATCAGTCACCGTTATTACAGCAGATTTTTTTCTAGTTATGCCAAGCCCTACAGATTCTGTGTACATTCTTTACCTTTAAAAGCTTCACCTGGCAATATTAACAGATCTCTATCGTTACAGGTCATGATACACCAGGCCTAACTGCAAGACTGAGGGTTGGACTCGATGATCTTAGAGGTCTTTTCCAACCTTAATGATTCTATGATTCTATGATTCTATGACTAGGCCCAAAATATGGTTGTTTTAGATAATGTCTCCAATCACACTAGCAAGAATACTTCTCTAATATGTTTATAGATTTTTATTACCTGTTAATCCCACAAAATTCTCCTGTACAAGAATAAGCTATAGTTCTGTGTGCTCCAACATCATCACTATGTAAATAAATTCTACCAGCAGGAATATGAGTTCACACTGAAATTTTTAGAGCATTGTCTCATTGATAACATTTAGCAAATTAATAAGTGGCTGCTGAAGATATCAAATTTGATAAAATTATGGAAAGTATGGGAGATTCATTATTAGAATGGGACAATTTATATATATTTAATTTATAAGGCTTTGTTTATGGTAGCATTGAAAACTGATCTATAACATCAATGTAGAATCTGAACACACTTAAACTGTGTTTACCTAACAAATACTGACTTATACTTCCATTTGTCAGAAAACAGTAAAATACTAGTTATTATCTACCATTTGATCTTGTTCTGTGGCTCTGAGATTTTTAAGTGGACTTTCAAGAACAGATTTCTGTCTACTTTTATTTTCTTGTTCTTTACTCTAGGACTACTGAAGTCAGAATAATTGTTCTGCACACTGGCAGGCAGTTTATTTTATCCATCTTCTCCTGGCTGTGCAAGAGAATATGAATATCATTTGTATCACCACCAAAACTAAAAATGATCCTCCAAAACCCACTTTGTGCTTAAAGACATAGCTAGTATTAGTAACGTTGAAAGGATATAGTCTTATACTAAGATTTCATGTACTATTGATCTTTTCATGATAGTGTTTAACCTATCGATACATTCTGAATGTGACCTTTTCCTGATAAATAGCGCATAAATTGTTCCACTAAATACCTTACTCTGGTGGTTCCTACCTTAATGAGTTTTTTCGATTTGAAGTTCCTCTCAGTTCTTGTCTGTGGGACGAGATCATCCACTATCATCGACAGTGGAAGGCAAGCAGGGTCAGGTTTTGCTGTTCTTCCTCTAGGTTGGATGCACTAATGACCTTGTTACACTTATTCTAGGATGGATATACAAAAGACAGATGGGCACCCATTTGCAGTATGATTTGCCTCAAAATTTGTCATCTTCATTAAAAAAAAAAAAAAAAGAGAGGAATAAAAGTATATCAGTAATGTTGTTATGATAATCTGGTATGTGACATTGTGATCAACCTTGTACAACAGTTTAGATCCATAAATTTGGAACTGGAATTAGAAGATTGCTCTACCAGCCTGGGATTCAGCTAAAAGATGAAAAAATTCTTTTTTGTTGGTGGTGTTAACTAAATTGAATTTTCACAGCCTTGCAGTTCTCTCAGCTACTTTGTGAGTTTAGAAATATTTCTTCTTTTAGAGTTGGTAGTTAGAATCAAATAGCTATATAAAAAACATCAACTTTCCTTTTTAACCTTTTTCTAGCAAAGTTGCAACGCAAAACTTGTAAACATGAGTCTTAAAGAGTGAAAAGGCCAGAGGCAAATAAGAAATAATTCCTTCTCTGATTACGTTTTAAGCAAAAGATACGATTTTTTGATAATTTTGGGTGAATTATTTTTAAATACTGTGGTCTGGCATTTATATTGTAAATTTTGTCTCTCTAATAACCTCATCAGATGACCTGCTAGACTTTTGTCTTTGTCAGTGTCTTAGGCTTATTAATATCCTTTGGGTAAAGCCCTACAAGATTCTCAATACAATATTCTGATAGTAATTATTCATCTGGCTTCTTTGAACTAATGTATTTTATAGCTTAGGGAACGTGTGTATCTACTGGAAAATCCAGATACATACAAACTTGTATGTGTATTTCTCCTATGGTTCTAGGAAGTAGCAAAGGTTCTAATTAATTAATTAATTAATTGCCCACTTTCATGGGTAATTAAAAAACAAAATCAGGATGATTTGTTAGATATATGCTTCCTGTTTAAAACGCCGAGGGGGATCTTAGGTAGCATGGGTAATCTAACCATGGGAAGATTTTTCCCATGGAGGATGTCTAGATGAATGCAGGAGCAGGCTGGGGTCAGAAGACCTATAGTCCTTTAAATGAAAACATTTTAAAGTTAAAGATTTTAAAATGTTGCCATGATTCCTTACTAAACTAATATTTGCTGATCCCATTTAATCTATAGCCTGATTCAAGAGGCAGAGCATTTCTACCATAATGCGCTGGTACACAGACTCCACAAAGCAGCAATTCCTTTCACAAAAAGCTAAACAAGCAGTATTTGACTTGAGAAATTGTGCACGGGAATGCACAACTGAAGCTACAGCCTAATTATTTTCCTTTGTCGTCCCTCCTTTTTCTGATTGATGGTTGTATTATTTTTGGGTAGTCGGCTTCATCCAGGAAAACCAGTCTGCAGCTCTCAGAGAGTGTTTCCAAAGCAGGATATTTTTGCCTTTGAATTTCTGTCAAGCGCATCGGTAAATTAAATAAGGAAAATTAAGGTTTTTAAAAAGCTTCAGAAGGAAGAAATAGCTGTGGTTATCAAAGTCTAAAGAGCAGAAGCAAGGACTGTCAGCAGATATGATCTATGCGCAAGCAGTAACTCTGCAAGCAGTGCGTGAATGGTTTTTAGCCAGTCAGAACCAGAAGAAAGTTAAATCCCCTTCCCCGAAGGCTCATTAAAGTATATCTGTGCTTAAGGCAGTTCAGTAATTATGTGATAGGAATAATTTCTGTGATTGTAATACATAATGACCACCTACAATCTTCTGGCATTAGAATAGAAGGAAAAGTAGAGCCAAGGGGAAGAAACTGGATGTACTGAAGAAAAAAATCTCCTTCAGGTTATAAAATTTTCCTGGCCAGTAATAACTAGTATAAGAAAACTAACTAGTGTGGGTCTGCTTTATTTTATTTTCTAACATAATCAGCAATTAAAGTTCTGTTTTAATCTTCTTTCCTCTTTTCCCCCCATTTTTCCATATCAGAATACAGCACCTCAATCTTATTCATATTCTACATTCCCATACAGAATACATGAAAGATTACACGATTTATAAAAAACTGTGCAAATTGTGGCTACATTTCTGGTTACTCTGAAGGGAATTACAAAATTAGTTCAAACAGTGTAGATTATTTCTATTTTATTTTGCTTTTTTCCCCTTGCACTTCTCTTTTGATTTAGTAATACAAGAGCGAAGGCAAACACAAATTGTTCCTAACCAGTTCATCAATTCTGTCCCTGCTCCTAATCGCTCAATTACTGCATTCTGCAGGAATTACTTTCTAATTTCAGGTTCATTGCTACTTGAGATTCTTACAGATTCCAGCGTTAGCAAGAAAGACTTCTGGTAAAAAGTGATCTCTTTGCTGTAGCTGTTATGGTAGAAAGTAGGTACCTCTAAAAGTAAGGAAGATTTATATTGGTGTACTACCAATATTTATTTTGGTGTAATAGCCCAAGGAAAGCTTTTCCATCTGAACCTTCTCTGACAACAGAAAGACATACTGCATAGTGACACCCAGATAAACAGATATTATACTAACCAGCTTTTTAAATTTTTTTTTAATCACTGTCAGAGAGATCTGTTTTGCTACCATATTAGCAAAACCTCCTGTTGAAGGTTGGACTTCTACCCTAGCGAACCTCACCCAAGCTGCCGTTCAGGTTAGAGAAAATCCTCTGACCAGCTCAGAGAAAGATGAGCCTGAACGATACCCATCACCGCTGTCCCTCAAGAGGGAAGACTCCTTCCAGAGACTTTGTTAACAGTTGTCTTGTGCAAAGAATAAAGTAATCTCAGAAGTTGTGATACAATATTAACGGTATCGTATTTTATACTGCTCCTCACCTAAACTTATTGCTTTGAATTTAGGAGGACATAAAGTAAAACCAATTAAAGATAATGCACTTTTTATTATTTTATGCACTTTAATAGCATTTGAAGACCTTTACCAAGATTTTGTTACGTGCTATGCAAATGTATAAAGTTGGTCTATGCCCTAAAAGAACTCACATTCTATAAAACAAAACCAGGGCTAGTAAGTGTTATTAACTTATTCTACAGCTGAGGAAGCTCAGATTGAAGAAAATAAAATAAACTCCCACAGTCACATGGAAAATTCTGAAACAGGCAGGAATGAAATGCAGATCTGCATCTGAATGAGCTACTTGAAGCACATGTCCTCCTCAGGTCAATCTTCAAGGAAGCCTTTGACAGAACTTCCTTCTACAAAACAAATTGTTTAATAGTTGAATAGTTGGACATAAAACTCTTAAAAGTGGAATGAAAAATTACACGGGGATATGGAAACAGATATTGACTGACAGAACAACTTTTTTTTTTTAACTTTTTTACTCCTTTCTGGGTAGAGCCATTGAAAAGTTAAATTGACACTGCAGTCTGCAACATCCTTCCTTACTGTTCTCCCCATTGCAAGGTCCTGATGAGTTCTACAGCCCTGCCCTAACCTACAAACAAACCTATCACATACTTAAACAGCATCAACAGCACTTGTTATTTCTCATCAGGTCTTTTAGTATTTAGCCTTGCAAAATCTCTTCTTATTATAGCAACATATTTGAGGCAAAGTGAAATGCCAGCTACAAAGCAAACATGGTGACAAACCAAACTGTGGGTTGGGTTCAGAATAATGTGGTCTAGCTGCTTTTCCCTCTTGAAATATTCAAGCTAAATATTACATGGAAACATGTATTTATATAAATATATACATAACAAGCTTAAGAAACCAGAGGTTTTTTTTGCAGCAATTAGCAACCAAGTGCAGTATATTTCAGTTAAAGGAGGTGAAAGTTGTGTGTTAGTATAAATTTGGTAATATAAAGTGCAATGTTCTCACAGATTTTCTTCATCTAACTTCCATTGATTTAAGTGGAATTTAGGTGTATTTGTCTTCTCCTAAAGCAAGCAATATAGTATAGGAATCTGAAAGAGTAACTTGTTTAATCAAAATAACATAAAATGCTGGTTTGCATCAAATACGGCCTCACTGAGAAAACAATGAAGTACACAGATAAGTAATTTCCTACCTAAGCTAGCATTTAATTGCGTCATTCATTTTAATGGGGTTTAGATGTGTGACTGAAGGATAGTACATGCTTGAAAAATGCTTTTCTGAATTACACTGAAAGCAAATATCATTGGATGGGTTTCTTTGATGGGTAAGCTGTTGCAGATCCATTTAACTTTTTTTAGTTTAAGAGATGAAATCAAGTGTGTAATTTTCTTATTAACTGCAGTGATATATTTATATCAAAATATTTAGGAGCAAAGTTATCTGAATATCTTGAAACAACAGACAGATCAAAATTCAGTCTTGCATTTTGTTATTAATTAATCATAAAACTCTCAAAGTACTAGTAGATAGTCATAAAATAAATTAATAAAATAAAATTAATAAAGTAAAGTAGTATGTGACGGTATTTGATGATGTAGCAAATTGCAGCTAATACAATTTTGTTTTGAATCCTCACAGAAAGAAGGGCGAGGGGAAAGAAATCAAGACTTTAATAAAATAAATTCCATTTTTTGTTGGACCTTTTTCTTTGTCTTCATATTTTACCAATTTTCCTACCATTGCTACCAAGAATGGTGACAACATGTGCTGGTTTTGGCTCGGATAGAGTTAGCAGCTAGCTGCTTCATAGTAGCTAGTACGGGGCTACGTTTTGGATTTGTGCTGAAAACAGTGTTGATAACTCAGGGATGTTTTCGTTACTGCTGAGCAGTGCTTACACAGAGCAAGGCCTTTTCTGCTTCTCACCCCACCCCACCAGCGAGCAGGCTGGGGGTGCACAAGAAGTTGGGAGGGGACACAGCTGGGACAGCTGACCCCAACTGACCAAAGGGATATCCCATACCATATGACATTGTGCTCAGCAATAAGCTAGAGGGAAGATTGGCAGGGGGCTGCTGCTCGGGGACTGGCTGGGCATCTGTCAGCTGGTGGTAAGCAATGGTTTTTATTTGCATCACTTGTCTTTCTGGGGTTTTATTTTTTTATCTTTGTTACTTTCCTTTTCCTTACAATTTATTATTATTATCGCTATGGTTATTATTATTACTATTATTATTATATTCTATTTCAATTATTAAACTGTTTTTATCTCAACCGATGAGTTTTCTTACTGTTACCCTTCTGATTCTCTCCCCTCATCCCTCTGCAGGAACGTTAGTGAGCGGCTGTGTGGTGCTTAGTTGCTAGCTGGGGTTAAACCAGGACACAACACTAAGCATATAAAATAAGGGAGTGTATTATATAGAAAACAAATAGGAATGACTGTTTTTAAAACAAGCATCCATAACCAGAGTAAATTTCTCACTAAGGTGGTACTAAAGTGGCAGAAGAGATCAGGACATCTTTTTGCTTTTTAATTCTGAACGTATTTCTTGTGCTTTATTGTTGCTGTTTTAACAAATATGTAAGATCCCAAACATAACCTTGAAAAAAAAAGAAATGTGGGAATTAAAAGTCTGTCTTGGTTAACTTTCTTCTCCAATAGCTGATATAGCTGAGCCATGCAACCAGCTAAATATTTTATATGGTACATTATGGTACAAATATGGAGTGGAAAATAAATCCACTGTAGTCCAACAAAGGGGTTCTTAACACTGTGCAACTGAAAGTAAGGGGGGGAACAAAAATTTCCAAATCTTGAGAAAAAGGAAAATGTTGGATAGGAATTACTTCTTGTAGATGCTTCCAGCACACACACACAGCAGAAAGACTTGAAATTAAAATAAATAAATGAAACAAGCAAACGCTCATTTTCAAACAAAACCACAGTGGGGAAGTAATTACATTAAATAGTAACTGTGGGTTCCAAACAAAGAGATATAAGATTAATCACACCGTTTCCTGTGCAATTGATATGGATCGCAGGCAGCAAACAGACAGAGCTAAAGAAGTGAATCACTAACAATGCTGCATAGAGCAGATTGTATCCTCCCACAGGCCAATTGCTAGAAGAGAGTTTAATTGCATATTAGAGAAGCTCAAATATTCCTTCAATCTGAAGACTGCATGTAGCCTTGAGTGTCATAGTCCACCCAGTGAATTCATAGACAAACTTTCCTTCTCTATGGTTAGATGGAAGGCAAGTCCCATGTCTGATATGATGAGATCAGGAATGGGAAATAATATTCTTAGAGAAGAACAAAGATCTTTCTGTTACAGAAGAAAACCTGTCTTTAAACTACAAGTATAAACTCTGAAGATTTTATCTAGTAGTTTATGAAAAGTGTTAAGAATCTGAGACTTATTATTTAGTTATAAAATGTACATTACTTAGGAGCTGATAATGAGCAGCAGAATCTTTTTGACAACGACCCAAATCCATATGAAACTGGCAAAAGTCCATGATGTTGTTACTCCTTCTGTTTTAGCAGATTTTTCTGGTGTTTATAATGTACTAATCACCATTATTGACACGAATGGATTGTTTTGTTTAAGACATATATAAATAAATGGGCATGGAAAAGGATGGGAAGTTTATTCTTACTGAGGCAAGAAGGACATTTCTCATATATATTTACTGTGCAGTGGAGCCCTGGATAATCAGAGATTCAGAATCCAAGTAGGTATCCAGGGTACATATCCCTCAGACCATCTCACTGCAGCAGCAATAACAAAGCTAGCTAGTTTAAAAATAGCCTAATAATGTGTGCATAAGCTATAGTGACCACAGTGGCTTCTTGTAGACAAACCTAATTTCTTTTTATCTGCAGAATTCTTTCTCAATTAAACATACAAGACACCAAAAAAGCTAAAATCTTATTTCTTTTTCAAAATCTAGATCTATAAATTTGTGCAACTTTAATATACCTGTTTAATTCTTATCAGCCTTTTCATTCTTCCCCTATAACTGTTGTGAGATTTCTTTTACCCTGTTTGACATTAGCAAAACATAAACATTTTTCCAAACTTCTATAGAATTTTCCTGGGAGTTGAAGATCTATCGAAAATAATCAAATGGGTGTACTCTAAGCCAACCATTAACTACAAATTAGCAAATCCTCTTTGTGCATAAAAAAGTTGAAAAAATATTTTGTGTGTTTGTGTCATATTCCAATTTCTGTGGCGTTTGAGTCATCACTGATTCTTTTGGCTATGATTGTTTAGTACACAGATGTTTCACAGGTTGTACAACCTATAATGTAAATTAATTGTTCCTTGAAATGCACAAAATTTAAAGCAGTAATTTTATAACATATATCCACATGCTTTTAATATTGAATAACTAAGGAAGATATCAGAGTTTTGGTACAGGAGCCTAAGAAGTTCAAGGTAGCTTATATGTATATTTTTTTTTTTAATAAAGACATGTAAGTTGAAACTAGACCCTCTCTTTAGTAAAATACTTGCCCCTTTCCCACATACTCTCAACAGTTTACATTCACCAATGTTTTTAAGACAATATCCTTTACTGTGAGGCCAGTTCAAATGCAGACAGTGCTAGAGATAGCAAATCCCATTAAATCCTCCTGGAACGCAGTCAGTCTGTACAATCCAGGTAAGAAATATTTATTTCTTTTGCCCTACTGAGGTTTTTAAATTTTGCTATTGGAGAGGAGGAAAGGGAAGCCTTGCAGCCCAACAACAAATTTAAAAAGCCATGTGTCACTCTGAAAGCCTTTCAGGTAAATAACTTCCAACCACAAAACGAGGTCAAAATTGCAAGGAGAGCTGGAAGGATTGTGTTCTGGACCATATTGAAATGATATTTCACCCTGAAAGTGTGGGCAAGCCAAGAGTCTGCACTGTAGGATTACTGACTGCTTCATAGGGACTCATTTTATAAAGAGAATAACATGACTGTTCACTGGCAATTATCGCCTACAATCTGTTGCCTACTGCAAAATGTAAGTTGAGCGTGCCTTTCACCTGCTTGATTTTCCACCAAATGGAGACTGACCTTTTATTTAGCAACTGTCCCAAAGCAATAAAGGTTAGTCAAAACAAATGAAGATATTCAGTTTTTTGATCAGTGAGTGCTCAGTTTGAGACATCTGAAAGGATTAGAATGCCTGTCTTTAAAAAATGTAAGTATTAGAGCTCTTAAATTTATCATCCTTCTTCCTCCTATGTAAAATCACAGATGGATTGTGAAAATCCCCAATTATCAAAATAATTCTTAATAAATTTTGAAAGTAATAATTCACAGAAATCAGAATTTGTGTTTGTTTATACTCTGACTTTTATTCCTTTTCACCAATTTCTTGAAAATAAATTAAAAAAATGTATTAAGTAAAGGAGTCTCAGACAACAGCAAGAGAATAACAATAAGTGTCTTTTAATCTTAATGTAGTTTTACAACTGGAGCTAACCATAAAAATTAGCAGAAATGTACTGTTATAAATAAAAACATAACTGATCTCTGTGTTTTAGTGATTTTTTAGTGATACAGGCTAGAAAGCGCATTTGAATTCATTTTTAGAACTTAAAAAACCCCATATCACTAACGAAAATAAAATGAAATATTACTGAAAAGTTGGCCACATATTCTAAAGGATAGACAGTCACAACAAACAGAAATTCAGATCCATTCAGTAATATAGGACTGAGGGATCTAATGAATATTTACTTCTTTCTGGCCAAGATTATGTGATAATGATACACAAGTATTATATTCAGTTTTTTACATTTTTGTGAGTCTTTGTTAAACTTAAGTGGAACATTGATACATATTGTGTATTCTTCAGTCAACTGATTTATCTTATTTATCTTGCCTATCTTATCTTATTTATCTTGTTCACAATGCTGCCTGTACTAGTATTGACCTGTGCTGGGATGCCCGCCTAGTTTATAGCTACAGCTACAATGTTATGAACGCATGTATTTAATTCCATTAAATCTGTGATTTTTGTGTCAACAGAATAGCCCCTTGGCAGTGAGTATTGCAGTATCATTAAAATAACTGCAAAAAACCCCACCACACCCTTCTTTTTTGCAGTCTGAAAAGAGCGAGAAAAAAGAGAACGAGGGAAAGGAGGACAGTGTTAATATAACTGACACCTGTGCTGATTCCTTCTGGTTCTCACTCTTGCAGGTAAGTAAAAGAGGACAAGAGTATTGTATACAGGATCTTCATGCACAAGCTTATCACACATAATGAGGATACTCTTTCTGACAGCTCTCTGTCAGGCTTCCTTGCTTCCTAGTGCTAAGCCATTAGCACACTTCTGTATTTCCATAGTTAAGAAGCTGAGAGATGGGGGAATTCAACAATCTTACGACTGCTTACACGTCTTCTAATCTTGCAAAGGAGTAAGGAGACAACATAGGCAAATCACAGAAAAGCAGGGTTCAGCTTCAAAACAGGCACATTGATTCTTTTGGTAGTCATTGTCTTATTTTTTTTGAAAGCACTTAAGTAAACTATGGAGTGCGAGCATTAATTTCTAATTTCATACATTTAAGATGTTTAGTTGGAACTAGCTTGTCTTCATAGCATGGTCTAATGGTTTAGATAGGTTGACTTTAGTTTAAAGCAAAAATATATCAAAATAGATCACTTATTTTATCAAAACTTCTGAAAAAAAAGTAGTAAGTTAATTTGAAAGACTGTTTAGGCATATTTCTAAATAGCCAGGCAGTTTCCTATTTGTCTTCTTTTTTTTTTCCTCTCTAACATGCCAATTAGAGTTACATTTGATGACTGATATTTCTTATAATTCCATCTGTAGTGATTACCAGGACATTTACTTAGAAACAGAATATTGGAAGCAAAAAGATTTCTTTTAAAATATATATAATTTATAACAATGAAATCTCTCAAAGACGATTACAATCAAACCAGAATATTTTTTTTTCTAAGTCTGGCCAGTACATAGCAATAGAAATAGTTCAAGAGTTATTGATTAAAGGTTCAATGGGAAGATTCAGCATCGACCTGGAAGATGTAACAATGCATTGCTCAGCCTAAATCTGGGAAGCGTGAAGCTAAGGACTGACATCGTGGGGATGAATCGCTGATATGTTACAACACTCAGAAGAATTATGTTCTTTCCACTTACATTTAGTGCTAGATGAAAAGGTCACAACCGCTGATGACAGTGTTCATAAACTATGAATTATAATCCAAAATTTTCCTGTTCATCCTTTCCAGCATCTGTGGGATGGTTGTTCTCTGCACAGTTGCAGGTAGCTTTATACAATATGTCAGGAGATATGTGACCAGTTTGACCAGAGTCATGGGTTCATGGCACTCTGCCAACACAAAGCAGACATAAATGCCTCTCTGCTGGCTGGTTTATGTCCTAAAAGCTGCTCAGGCTACCTGGAGAAAACCAACAAATTTGGTTTCAGCTGTAGAAGTGCTTTCTAGAAAAGATGATTTCTTCCTGGGTTAAAAGTAAGGATTCCTACTTCAACACAACAAATCAATAATTTAGTAAGTGATTTTGCTCCTCTTAGAAAGTCTTTCTGTATAGTGCCTCATTTTCTGTGTACTACATGGGTTGAACTGTTTTTTTAGCTCTCATCAGTGTTTTGCAAGATTGATTTAACATTGGATTTTCAGACAATTTTTTCTTAGTCGCTTTGCACATATTTTTGCCTTTGGTCCAGATGCTTAGTGAATATAAATAGATACAGTTCAATCCCAGATAATAAAGCTATCCTGATTTACATCAGCTAAGTATCTGTCAAGTTAAGTTTAACCAGTGACTTATGAAATATTCCAAAACCCCACTGGGTGAAACATGTGATCCCAAATGAACACCTTAATGTGCCTTCAGAAGCTACTGCCTGGCCACTGAGAGGCAATAGTAGACTGTGCGTTCACTTATAGTCTCCTCATGCTGTGAAGTAAAATGTGTTAATTTGATGGAGATTCAAGGTGTTCCTTGCAATTGTGTGCCTAACAATGTGCATGTTGTCTGTTATTGCATTGCAGCTAAGAGATGGCAATTTCTTTTGAGAAGGTAATTCATCATTTCTGTTTACACGAACAAAGTTTACAGGTGTAAACTCATGTATAAAACGGGATTTGAGTCAGATCACTGAAGCACTTAGTACCCACTGTCCACCTCACCCTTCTTTAAGCAGTCTTCTCTCCGAAGTAGGGGCAGGTGGACCATGCAGGAGGTTGATGGCCTGTCCCCAGCATTTGGAGCATGGTATATTAAGGTGAAACCTGAACTGGCATCAGATTTAATGATAAAGCATGTTGATTTGTGCCATCCAAGTTGAGTAATCCTCCAATTTTAGGTTAACACTCTGTCTCCCTTTTCCATAGGTGGCCCTTGAGAGCCATGGAGCTCTTATGGATCTCCCTGGGAGTTTGTCTATCCAGCACCCAGAGACAGAGGATGGTGGGTTCCCTCTTCGGTTAGCTGTGTAAGCTGGCTGGAAACAAATGACTTATGTTTCCAAGCCATTTAGACATATATATTGAGATCATCTGATAAATAGTACAAGAGTAATTTTCACCTGATATATACTTCTATAAAGAAAAACATTTACCTTGTTAGAAGAATTAGAGAGCTTTCCAAAGATCAGTAATGTGAGTCTGAACTCTGAACTGACATTTTTATTTGCAAATGACGTCATCAAGCTTTATACTCAGTTTCTGAGCAAGTTAGCAATACTGTTCTGTATCATTTCATATCCACAAGCTTCACAACATTTTATAAGGTTGAATGAGTATTATGATCCTTGTTTTCCAGAAAGCTAAATTTAGCTAGTCAGAATCTACAAATTTCAGTTATTTACGTTTTAAAGAAATGTATTACGAATGATATTCAAAACGGAAACCAGTGAGGGTCCATGTAGAATTATACACAAACAGTGAAGGTTTTCAAAGTAAAATATAATGAGACTGCTTCAGGAATTCCTAAATTTGGTGAGACATTTTGCTCAAATACAGTAGGTGCAAAATGATCCTGATATAGAAGACAGGGTGTATAAATACAACATTACTCACAGGGCAAAAGAGAAATAAAGCTGACCAAAAGCCTGAAAGAAGTTAGTATTGATTTATTTAAATGAAGCTCTCCAGTAGACACTACTCTTGGACTTTTATTTGTCACTTTGTTCTTGATGATCACTCTAGCCCATGCCCAGTGTCACAGGGTTTTCCAGGGGTTTCTTTTCAAATGTGAATGAACCACCTCTCATTTATATCCCTGCCACTTTAACCTCTCAGTTGGTATAAAGCATTTTTAAAAGTAAGCAGATTATTCTATGCCTACATTAACCAGAAACCCTGTACAGTGACCGAATAATAACTCATCTAAGGACCCCTCAGTACACTCTCTGTTCTGCACTTGGAAGACAAGTTGTTTTCAGGCAGGACATACAGACATGTTAAAATTTACATTTCTTTAGCTGACATAGAAATTAAAAGCTGTGAACCTGTAGCAAATGCTCCCTGTAAGAGTCATGCAAATTCACCTGCAGTCCTGGTTTTATATTCTTTGACTGAAGCCACAACCATTCAGTTGCACTTCTACAGGCACCTGAAGTCTTTTAATTACCAGTTTCTCAGGCCTGTCAATTTATGCTGCATTCATAGTTCTGATTTCAAAATAAGCATTGCTGCTACTGAATATACATGTATTTATCAATCAGGGAGCCAGAAATGATGAACAACACACTTGGTGGTGGTGGTTACACATTATTAATCATTATCACTGCATATACAAAACTGCCCTTAGCACTGATATCCTAAATCAGCTGTACGCATGCAGTACCATGGAGCTGGTGCCATGTTGTCAGGGCTGATGGCTGTGTCCTTGGTGGCCTCAGTCACAGAGGTTGAGGTGATTAGGCTTGAGACCTCTTCGATAAGGGAAGTCCAAACAGTCATGGGTTTGTCCTTCTACGTTTTCACTCTTCCCACCTGATACTGTTGTGTT